>NC_071996.2:114963125-115269166 GCF_028885655.2 Pongo abelii
ATAGCATGTAAAAGCCTGACTATAATCCAGCCTTATAAAAAAAAGTTTACTGATCCCTACTCAAGCCTGGCTTCCTGAACTGAAAGTCTAGACCTGCCATTTTCTAACTTTCTAACCTCGGGTTAACCCCAGGTTCTTGGTCTGTCATATTTTGAGGAATAAATAAATTATTATTTGTGAATTATTTGTAACAGTGTTTGGCCCTTAGTAAATACTTTGTAAATATTAGTGACTTATTACCACCACCACATAGTCTTTCTAATACTGTTCAGTGTGACTAATTTTAAGAAATATATACATGAGCTTTGGTTATTAAATAAAATTGGTTATTTTTGGTTGTTAAATATCTTTTCAGTTGAAATTATATATTGCTCTCACTGGACGCTATTTGGTTATATTTAACAAGAAAACTTAAGAACATTACGTGTCTGAATCAATGTAGATAATTCACCTTGGCAACTGTAAATATCTTCAAACTCTAAAGGCAAGTTCTAGTGAACTATCTTGGCAGACAGTTGTGAAGCAAGAGTGATCTAAAAAGTATAATAAAATGTGAATTGGTCTTAGAAATGTCTTTAATTATAAGATTATAACATTTCCATAGGAGAAATTTGTAAGTTGTGGAGTTTTGGTTTTGTTTTGCTTTAATTATCTAAGCAGGCTATTTGATAATGGAGAAAAATGTGATTGCCTGGGTGTCTGTACTTACATCCATGAACTCCACATTTGCCTTGGGACCAGTTGTCTCATTAAGAATCTTAATAGCCACAGGAATCTTCACAGTTTCTCCTTCAGGTACCCAAATACCCTTTGGGGAAAAAAATTTACATTAAATATGACATCTCAACCTATTAAGTTCTTACAAAGTAACTTAGAAGTTTGATATTATAACATTCAATCAACAAACGTTTATTTAGCACCTGTTACATGTTACAAGTTACTCTGCAACTTTGTTGTCTGCTTTCATTATCTGAGGATGATGCTCATATACATGATTACATATATAGAATATATAATATATAACCTGCTTTCAAGATGTTTACACTACTGTCAAATTCTACTTGTGTGCATGAAAAAGGCTTTGAATAGTGAAGACAGCATGGAAATAGGATAGCAAAAGAATATCTGATTTGGATGGTATCATCGACTTTTTGAGATGGTTGCTCTACTTTTTGAAGCTCAGTTGTATCATCTGTAATTTAGAAGACTGGACTAAGGAATGTTAGAGGTTCTTCTCAGGCTGAATATTATCTAAATATTCAGCAGCAAGAAAAACAATTAAAAAAGCATATTCTCATGTTCTTCAAGTTCAGATTGATTTATGAATTAATTTTCAAGAATGAATATTTAAGATTTAGTTTTCAAAGGCAAGTGCTAGGGGATATTGAGCACATATTAATTTGTCTACATTATTAAAGCATGTGTATGTGTGTGTGTGAAGGAATTTTATTATCTCTGAAGAAATATAAAATATTTATATTGGCCATTGTTGGTTCTCTTTTCCTATCAAAATATAATTATAATATCTGAACAGGATTTATCCCTTGGGAAAGTATAAAGTTGGTAGAGTTTGAGTGAAATACAACATTAAGCTAAATAATAGTATTTCTGGGTAAAGTGAATTATAACATTTGAATGAGGACAATGATTTTGATAAGACATACAAGGATGCACAGGTTGTACAATAATACATTTTAAAAGGTGTATTTTCCCAAATGAATGCAAAAGCAAATGTGAGATCATGAGGACAAAACCCAAAAAATCTCAAATTTTAGCTTCTTAACCCTGACATCAGAGAATATTTCTTATAAGATTTTTAACATTAAAATGAAAGAATGATAAATAATCGTCTGTTATTCATGAACAAAACATCTTTACTTCCCGTCTTTCTTAATGTCAGCTGGTTGTAGTCATAAAGAAAAAAAAATTCAAAAAGTTTTTCACTTTGAACTTTTATGCTACAACATATGTATTTGTGTTACTCAAAGTTGCAGTATCATCAGGAGACCTGAACACAAGAATTATTTTAAAACATAGTAACAATAATAAAGAAAATAAAAGGCTTTTACTTTTAGAAAGTGAATTTATGGTTGCATTCTTCCTAGGCAGAATGAATAGGGAAATCTATGTGTCAAATGCAAAATAATAAGCCAAGTTCCTTGCATAAAATTAAAAAAAAATAAAGCAGAAACAGAAAAAAGAAAAAAAGCCAAATACTCATAGGCTGCATTTTCTCACTGATGTTATCTAGGGTGGAAAACAGGCTTATTATTCATTATTGAATAAAGTAACCACAGAGAAGGTTACTTTATAAAGACATGACATCAATATTAAAGTATCCCTAAAGTGTACTTTTAAAATAATATAGGCCAGGCATGGTGGCTCATCCCACCACTTTGGGAGACTGAGGCAGGAGGGTCTCTTGAGCTCAGGAGTTCAAGACCAGCATAGGCAACATAGAGACATTCCAACTCTACCAAATATAAAAAAATTAAAAAATGAGCTGAGTGTGCTGGCACATGCCTGTGGTCCCAGCTACTCAGGAGGCTGAGGTGGGAGGATGGTTTGAGCCCAGGAGGTTGAGGCTACAGTGAACTGTGATTAAACCACTGCCCTCCACCCTGGCCTACAGAGCAAGACCCTGTCTCAAGAATAAATACATAAATAAAATAAGAATATAAATTCAACGTAAAGTATTTTATACTTCTTTTTAAAATAAATATTTATTAAATTATTCATGTTTTTTTCATTATTTCATTCATTATTTCACTATTTTCTGGGACCGACTAGTTAAAAATTTTACTATCTGATACCCATGATATTGGTCCTAATCTTTATACTTAAATGGAGAATATTTCTAATTAGGAGAAAAAAAAATCAAATAATTGGTTAAGCCAATTTGCATTTCTATGGTCAAGAATAATCCTTTATAGTTTAAGACAGTATGTCTTCATAACAACTGATCTATTGATTAAAACTTAGAGTCAAACATAGACACTTCAGGCATATAATTCAAAAAAACTTATGAAATTTCCAATAAACTTTCATTACAAGTAACTTCAATTAAGGTAAAACACTCATGCACAATAGACAAATAAATGCTCTTAATACAAGTTAATAAAGCTTTATTATTAAATGCTTAAATGGGTAACATTTTTCTCTGCTGAGGACATTAGATGGTGTTTAGTCTTGAGTTATAGGGTATCCAAGGTTTAAAATAAAATTTAATTTACAGACCACATTATCTTTAAAAATATAGTAGTGATTACACTCTAGGAACAATCCAAGATTGAGTTATCTTAAAAATGGAAGTATGTTATAATACATTTAAATTTTTCCATTTATCTCTATCTTTTTTTCTCCCCATTTCTTTTCTTCATAAACACATAAATTTGCCTACTTGCTTTAAATTTTGTCAATGTCACATGCAGAATCGGTAACAGGCCAACATTTAAAGGCAGGAAGCCCTAACATTGTTCTACTGACTTGTCCTATGGTTCAGCACAGAAACCTTCAGTTACATCTGCGAATATGGAGAATTGTGGCATTTACTGGATAATTCAGGTGGGGAAACATCCTGCAATCAATCATTAGAATGAGAATTTATGGCATAGCTAAGTGATCCAGAATGATTGACAATATGGATCAAATTCACAGCAGTACTTTCAATTTGTCAATTTAAATAATCAAGACTGCAATTTAGGACTCTACATTTATTATCCACATAATTTGTTGATATTTTATTGTAGAAATGAGTACAGATTAAAATTATTAAAGATGTAAATACAATTGCAGTAAATAGATACAAATTTTAAGGATATAAAATGATACAGTCTGAGTCTGTTTTTTTCTAGCATAATCTAAATTGAGAAACAGAAACATTTGTGTTTCTTTGAACATACATCAAATCTGAAGATTAGAAAAGGCATCAAGTCAGCCTAGAATAGTGCCTATGCAAAGTAGGTACTCAAATTTATGTCAAATTAAGATCAAATTTAATTGAATAAAATATGCATACTAAAAGATTAGAAAACTTCTACATTTTGACCTTAGAATACAAGTCTTATTTTAAGGATATTAGATTATTTTGGAGCACTAGGAGAGAAAAATTAAGGTTCATATTCTAATTATTAATATTTTTTGTTAAATCTCTGTTTTAAATAGAAAAAAATGAATATTTCAAAATGCAACATTTCTAAGATCCAATTAACTTCAACAGATATGTTTGTAAAATGCAGGCTTACACATAGCTTTGAGAAATATATTAAATGCCAGCTGGGCACGGTGGCTCATGCCTATAATCCTAGCCCTTTGGGAAGCCAAGGCGGGTGGATCACTTGTCAGGAGTTCGAGACCAGCCTGGCCAACATGGTGAAACCTCATCTGTACTAAAAATACAAAAATTAGCCAGGCATGGTGGTGTGTGCCTGTAATCCCAGCTACTGGGGAGGCTAAGGCAGGAGAATCGCTGGAACCTGGGAGGAGGAGGTTGCAGTGAGTGGAGATCATGCCATTGCACTACAGCCTGGCCAACAGAGCGAGACTCCATCTCAAAAAAAAAATATATATATATAATGCCAAAGTAACTTTTGGGAAGTGTAGTAATGCATATTACAAGAATAATTCAGCATTCGCCCAGAAGAATTTCTTAATCTTGTTATTTACCATTAAAATAAATTTCACCATAATTAATCTTGGGCCTAGCCTCTGAATTGGTCCTGTAATTAAGGCAAATAAGTAAACAGACACATGCCATCATTTGAGCTTTTCCTTTCCAGAAATATCTCTTATTGAAAACACATGATGTCACCTTTTCCTCCTATCTGACCTCAATTTTGCATATAATGTCACATTTTTAGTTTGCTTATGATGACAAAGACATCAAAACCATGGAAATTATTTACAAAATCATAAATGTAACCAGGTAGGCAAAAAATTATTTAGAAACTAGTTCCAACCTATTAAGACATCAGCATATTTGAATGGATTCTAAAAAAAGCAGCTACTAGGGTCCTGATGGAGAGGCTTTGGATAAAAAAGCAGAAGAAAAAAAGAATAAAGGATTACGGTATATTGCCCAGGCATGTCTGGGGTTCATGGAGCACTGTGTAGGGGTAATGGAAAATGGGTTGGGGCTTGATAATTGGATAAAAATAGAAATTTGCCAAAAGGAATATGACATAAGGGGCTCAGAAAGGTATTAAGAAAATACTATACTTGGCTTTGTATCAGAGTTTCTTGTTTTTCTCTCAAGACTGTATCCATCCCAGCTCATTCAATAAAAATTAAAGAATTCATTTGTGCAGCAACTTCTCAATATTATAAAAGTCTTCCTTTCTGAATATTATAAGAAAATTAGGTTGTCTAAAGTAATAACTCCATTGACTATTATTTTCTAAACATCTAAAACAAAACTAATGATATGCGTTGTTTTTTACTTACTTTATAAACCGTTCCAAAAGCACCTGAGCCAAGGACTTTTACCCTCTTCAGCTCAGTTTCTTTCAAAATACGAAGTTGAGCTTGATTGGGTGCTGTGCCACTGGGAGTTAATGGTTCCACCAACTGCAAAGCAGAAAGAAGAAGGTTATACTTTCAATCCAATAGTCAGTCCTCTCTCTCTCTCCCTCTCTCTCTCTGTCTCTCTCTCTTTGGTTCTCTTTCTCACAAAGCAAAAACACACAAACATGGTTTGCCTTGACAACCAATACCTTTGTAATATGCACCACTCACCATTCACTGACACATTTATGCATTCCTTCAGACCCTGTCCTTTCTCTTCTCCTGCTCTTTGTCAGGGCAAACACAAGTAACAAATGTGCGCCTACCTTGAGGCATACTAGGCTACGAGATTTGATGCATTAAAGAAAGGAAATGCTGCCTTCTTAGAGCTTAAAATATACCTGGGAAGCCAGGACAAATGTGTCAGAGGAGAGGGGAAAAAAAAAGCACAATGCCAAAACCTTAGGACAGTGCTGTTAAAACTTTAATGTACATCTGAATTACCTCAAGTTCTTGATAAATATAGGTCCTGGTTCAGCTAATCTGGAGTAGGCCTGAAATGTTTGCATTTGCATAGAACTCTAAGGGATGCCTAGGTACCATTGTGATCCTCGAACACATTTTAAGTACCAAGGCCCAAGTGTACCTCTTAGATCAATAGTTCTAAAATTCTATGATTTGATTCTGGATCATAAGTGAATGTTATGAAATGCAAGGCATCAAACAACTACTGGGGAGTGAGGCTCACTAGTTTTGCCTTCCTAAAGAATGTACACTTTAAAATCAAGTCTTGAGATATCTAAGTCTTGACATAATGAAAATGGGTTGGTATTGGGAGGGCCATTGTGAAAAGCAGCTTGGGCACAGCAAGAGGGAGGAGGAGGAAGAAATATAGCAGAATACAACAGGGAGTGGGACAGATCAGAAGGGGGAGAGTAGGGTGGGAAACCTACCTAATCACAGGATGGGCTGGGTGTGGCCAAAGTAGTAAAATTAGGCTGATAGTTTTAGACGTCATCATTGCGTTGTGATTCAGTTAGGGGGAATGAATGAGAAGGGGGCAAGTATGTGCATGCGTGCCAATCACTGGCATATGTGAGAAAAAAAAAAATGTATGTCTAAGAGAGGCTCTGGGTACCAAAAAGCCTGTATCCTATGTTAAAATTTTAGGTTTTTATCTATGTATGAGTAAAAGGGCAAGTGCAAGAAATAGGAGTTTCTTTGTCTTTTAAAAGTTAAATTAAGGAACTAAACTTTACAAATAGTCTCTTTTATTTTTCCAGTATAATAATCAAAGGCTACTACTGCTCAAATTGTGTTGAACCCACCACAGTATTTCAAAATCTGTATTTACAAAGCTAAGTGCACTGTGGCTCTGCAGCTTGGGTATGAATTAGCATGCTTCTGTGAAAATAATGGCCTACTTAATTAGTGGAAGATTCTTGATTGAAGGTAAGTGTAGCTATAGCAAGAATTTTAGGAAGAATGTAATAAAAAATTGCCAATAAACTTAGGTTATTTTCAAACTCTTCTTTAATTGTGAGTTTGACAGCTCATCTTCAATTTCATTTTTAAATTTAAGTTAGATAAATGTAAATTTGATAACATAGAACTGCATTCAAGTCACATTTTAAAAATCTCAGAAAGAATCACTAAATTATTTGTTAAATTTCAAAACGATTGCTCAACTGAGTTCCCTTCATTTGAAGGCAACTCAACCAGACAGGAATTGTTGGGTAGATTTTGATACATGTGCTATATGTATAATGAATAACTTATGAATCATTTTTAAAAATCATATACAAAAGTCACATAAAATCACACACAATACTGGGAGGGGGCTTCAGCATTTTGGGCGAGATATACTTAAAACATATATTGTGTATATGCCTTGGCATATACCATGCAATAATTTCATATTTTGAAAACTTCACAGTTCTACCTGAGCTTTTTAGTCTTCTTTAATTTTCTTGGGTATCATTTAATATATTTCACAAAAACATGTTTCTGTATCATTTAATATATTTTACAGACACATGGGTTTAAATTTGGAGGTTTATATGACAGTGTTGCCACTCACAGGAAGCAATTTGCCCTTCCTAAACCTTTATTTCTTATCTGTGAAGTAGGTGTAGCAATAATTACCTTAGAAACTTCAGAAAGGGTGAAATGAGATAACATATGTGGAAAATTCTAGAACGTTTCCTGGCATATTGTAAGCACTAAATCTGTTACTCTTCAAGGGATGAGATCATGTCTCATTAATACATTTTTGAATCACACCATCTACCAAAGCATCAAGCTTACAGTGCATCTCAGTAAGCATGTGTGGAAAAAATATGTTTTATAGTTTTATGCATGTAACATAAAAAAGACAATCTGGAACAAAATGATTTGAGGAACATGTACCATCTTTAAGTGTATGCAAACAATATATCAAGATTCAACAAATGTTCACTTCTGAGGCAGATTTCTAGCTTCAGTATTTGAAGATTTAAACTGACCATCTTAAAAATTCCCCCTTTATTTAGATGATGGTAGAAAATTATATTTTCTTTCACTCAGAAAAAGATAGGGATTCTACGATTATCTAACCACCAAATGTAAAATAATTTAGTCTTAAAGAATAATTTTCTATAAAAATAGAACCTGCTTATAAAACCAGTAAGTGGGCCGGAAGCAGTGGCTCACGCCTGTAATTCCAGCACTTTGGGAGGCTGAGGCAGGCAGATCATGAGGTCAGGAGATCGAGACCATCCTGGCTAACACTGTGAAACCCCGTCTCTACTAAAAATACAAAAAAATGAGCCAGACGTGGTGGTGGGCGCCTGTAGTCCCAGCTACTTGGGAGGCTGAGACAGGAGAATGGCGTGAACCCAGGAGGCGGAGCTTGCAGTGAGCCAAGATCGCACCACAACACTCCGGCCTGGGCGATAGAGCAAGACTCCATCTCAAAAAAAAAAAACAAAAAAAAACCAATAAGTGTGTGTTTATTTAGTAAGGAAATGACGGTTTGAAAGACATTCTTATAAAGCACTGCATTATAAAAACAAACTGAGATAAAGCAACACAACTCTTTTCATGGCAATGAGCCTTCCCTGTGTGTGGTTACAGTAATTTCTCTTCCATTATGCAGTCACCTAAATGTACACTGCTATTCCAAGCTGTCAATTCCTTTCCAACTCTAGTTTACAATACTTCACTTCCCAGGATTCTCTCACCAACTGCCTCAAGCTGGCCATGAGGAAGAATTCTCTCTGCCTCCAGCATCCTAGCTAAATTGCAAACACACATAGCACAAAGCACATGTGTTGTGTCCAAACTTTCATTCACACGTGCAAGATTGAAAGTAATCAAATTGCTCTTCCATAAGCTTCCAGCTAAAGTAGGAATCCCTATTAGGTTTTCCCATGTATGTAATTGACTACCTTTATTTTGCTTGAACATGTCTATTCATGAGACAGCTCATTCCAATTGCAGATAACTTTAATCCCTAGAAAGTGTTTTCCTAGAAGCAGCTGTAAGGTAGTTTCCAGAAACTTTCACAGGATACTTCTATCTAGATTTGATTTCTGGGTAAAAAGAGCTAAAATTTAATTCGTTATCAGTATGCAAAATGTGTGAATGAATTAAAATTCCCATTCCTCCCATTCCTGTCAGTGTTCAAAGGAGAAGTGAAATTGTCAGACTGACAATGAGAAAAACAACAAACGTTGGATAAGCTTATCTCAGAACAGAATTGCTCTGAATTGTTTAGACAGGCACAAATGTGTATATCAGGAGAAAGGTAAGATGGAAGTTGAGAAGGGTCTGGTAATGCATAGTCTTCTGTAATTGTTTCTTCCCTGTATCCTGTACCATGAAAACTATCTGCTTTTATGCTAGAGAATTCAGTGCAGCAATATAAAAGACATTATAATCATTTATGAGTAATTTACATACTCACAATAACCACCATGCATAATATTAAATGCATCCCATAAATTGTGTTGTAAGGTCTGTGTGATTACAACACTAAGCTTTATCCTGTTAGCTTAGTCTTTCACTGCTGGTATAATGAGATCATTGACTACTAATTTAATGATCCTAATTAAAACATGCATTCCTTGTCTGTTAGTTTTGTTTTGAAACAGGAAGATTCTCTCTCTTTCTAACATTTTTCTAGATCTGCCACTGAGATATTCTTTTTTTTATTATTATTATACTTTAAGTTTTAGGGTACATGTGCATAACGTGCAGGTTAGTTACATATGTATACATGTGCCATGCTGGTGTGCTGCACCCATTAACTCATCATTTAACATTAGGTATATCTCCTAATGCTATCCCTCCCCTGTCCCCCCACCCCACAACAGGCTCCAGTGTGTGATGTTCCCCTTCCTGTGTCCATGTGTTCTCATTGTTCAATTCCCACCTATGAGTGAGAACATGCGGTGTGTGGTTTTTTTGTCCTTGCGATAGTTTGCTGAGAATGATGGTTTCCAGCTTCATCCATGTCCCTACAAAGGACATCAACTCATCATTTTTTATGGCTGCATAGTATTCCATGGTGTATATGTGCCACATTTTCTTAATCCAGTCTATCATTGTTGGACATTTGGGTTGGTTCCAAGTCTTTGCTATTGTGAATAGTGCCGCAATAAACATACGTGTGCATGTGTCTTTATAGCAGCATGATTTATAATCCTTTGGGCATATACCCCAGTAATGGGATTGCTGGATCAAATGGTATTTCTAGTTCCAGATCCCTGAGGAATGGCCACACTGACTTCCACAATGGTTGAACTAGTTTACAGTCCCACCAACAGTGTAAAAGTGTTCCTATTTCTCCACATCCTCTCCAGCACCGGTTGTTTCCTGACTTTTTAATGATTGCCATTCTAACTGGTGTGAGATGGTATCTCATTGTGGTTTTGATTTGCATTTCTCTGATGGCCAGTGATGATGAGCATTTTTTCATGTGTCTTTTGGCTGCATAAATGTCTTCTTTTGAGAAGTGTCTGTTCATATCCTTCGCTCACTTTTTGATGGGGTTGTTTGTTTGTTTCTTGTAAATTTGTTTGAGTTCATTGTAGATTCTGGATATTAGCCCTTTGTCAGATGAGTAGATGGCAAAAATTTTGTCCCTGTTTGCAGATGACATGACTGTATATCTAGAAAACCCCATTGTCTCAGCCCAAAATCTCCTTAAGCTGATAGGCAACTTCAGCAAAGTCTCAGGATACAAAATCAATGTGCAAAAATCAGAAGCATTCTTATACACCAATAACAGACAAACAGAGAGCCAAATCATGAGTGAACGCCCATTCACAATTGCTTCAAAGAGAATAAAATACCTAGGAATCCAACTTACAAGAGACGTGAAGGACCTCTTCAATGAGATCTACAAACCACTGCTCAATGAAATAAAAGAGGATACAAACAAATGGAAGAACATTCCATGCTCATGGGTAGGAAGAATCAATATCGTGAAAATGGCCATACTGCCCAAGGTAATTTATAGATTCAATGCCATCCCCATCAAGCTACCAATGACTTTTTTCACAGAATTGGAAAAAACTACTTTAAAGTTCATATGGAACCAAAAAAGAGCCCGCATCGCCAAGTCAATCCTAAGCTAAAAGAACAAAGCTGGAGGCATCATGCTACCTGACTTCAAACTATACTACAAGGCTACAGTAACCAAAACAGCATGGTACTGGTACCAAAACACAGATATAGATCAATGGAACAGAACAGAGCCCTCAGAAATAATGCCGCATATCTACAACTATCTGATCTTTGACAAACCTGACAAAAACAAGCAATGGGGAAAGGATTCCCTATTTAATAAATGGTGCTGGGAAAACTGGCTAGCCATATGTAGAAAGCTGAAACTGGATCCCTTCCTTACACCTTATACAAAAATTAATTCAAGATGGATTGAAGATTTGAATGTTAGACCTAAAACCATAAAAATCCTAGAAGAAAACTTAGGCAGTACCATTCAGGACATAGGCATGGGCAAGGACTTCATGTCTAAAACACCAAAAGCAATGGTAACAAAAGCCAAAATTGACAAATGGGATCTAATTAAACTAAAGAGCTTCTGCGCAGCAAAAGAAACTACCTACAGAGTGAACGGGCAACCTACAGAATGAGAAAGTTTCAATGCAGATATTTTCTAGATCTGCTGCTATTGAGATATCCTCTATCTAGAGCTTGCTAATGGGATCTTCCCAACCATACAAACAAAAGACAGATACTTTCCCCAATACAATAATTTTCTTGACCACTCCCATCTACCCCCTTGAAGCCTTGACTATTTTTACGACATAATCTGATTTTTCACAAGCTTTGTTTAACGGATTATAAAATAAAAAACTTAATTAGGACACTGAACAGAATTTCACTTGGATTAAATAACTTGGATTAAATTATTTGGATTAAATAACATCATCTAAACCTTCTAAACCTGATGAAAATCCCCAAACACATGAAGAGGAGAAATAAATACCTCACCTCTGTTTCCAAGAATCTTCTCAAGGCTCTTTTCTTTTTGATGCTCTTCCTTCTAACATAAACAGCAAATGTCAGACCCACAATGACCAGAATGAAGAGCCCACCAATTACTCCAGCTGCAATCAGGGGAGTTCTGACAACCAGAATGAGAAAAAAAAAAAAAAAAAAAAGTATGAAGAGAGAGAAGACAGAGGAAGAGAAAAGAGCAGTTGTACAAGACATTATCCACATTTCACAAATCTAGTCATTTAGATGAAATGCAAATATAAAAGTGCATTAGGTTTTGCTCTACCAAAACCTTTCTCATGGTAAAAACTATGGTTGTTTTTGTGTGTTTTACAAATAATAAACCATGCACATACAACTAATCTTTGAGGATGAATAGTCACAACATGCCATTTGATGAAAAAAAGTAAAACTTGCTATCAGTATGAAAAACATATGCCAAAACATTGGTGTTGGCGCATTTAATATTTTACTATTATATATGAATAAACAGGAAATACATTGTAATAATATTGTTGTGGTTTGTAATTTTATTTTCAGTATTTTCTCTGAAGCAGGCTTTCACAACAGTGGCACTATTGACATTTGAGGCTGAATACTAGTTTGTTGTCACGAAGTGTCCTGTGCATTTTAGGATGTTTAGTAGCATTCCTGGCTTCCATCCATGAGATGCCAGTAGCACCTCCATCCTCTAGTCATGACAATGTCTCCAGACATTCCCAAAGATCTGTCAACATCACCCCCAGTTAGGAAACACTGCTCTAATGCAAAAATGAGTGGTCTGAAGACATAGAAACCCCATGCCTCTGGAGTATAAGGGTACCAATAAGAGAGTTATTATTGCCAAAAGTGCTATTTGAAACTCTGATTAGGGCAACTCTGGCAGAAAAAAGGTCGGGAGAAGGATAAAGAATTGGTTCAGACATGTTTTCAGAATAATGACAAGAGTATTAGAATCAATAGTGTGTCTAAGCATCATATACTCATAAAAGAGGTTTGCACATGAAGCATTACATAAAAAGTGGTAAAGAGTACCAAAAAGGGATTAAGAAGAGATTGATTGGAAATCTTCATTCTTAAAATGTTTTTGTAATGTATTGTTAGCAAAGATATAATTTTGAAACTGATCACTTCTTAGATAATTTTTTCCTTGCTTAAACAGTAGTAGTTGTGATTTGTAACTTGTTCTGGAGTACAGCAGTATCTCTGAGGTTTCCGTGGTCAGAGTTCTTAATCATACGAATTTTGTATACCATAGGAAATAATCTTGAGTGAAACACACAGGTGTTACCTAAAAAATATTTGACCATGAAGCCACAATGGATATCAAAACTAAAAAAGAACTTCCTGCATTCTCATGCCTTCCATAATAAAGCATTTTATATCTTATATTTATGTTTTTAAAAGAACTTATACTACATTTTCTTAAAAAATACTTTCTCTTGCTAAATAAACGTCTGCTCAGAGATAGATCAGAAATACTAATGGTGGATGATCCTCAATAAAATCTTGAAATTTTAAAGAGCACATGAAAAAAATCTGCATAACTTCTTCTACAAATGAAATCACGTCTTTTAAAGATTATGACTGCTATATTGTCATATAAAACTGCAGAAAAATCTAAAAAGGTAGTTCATCCTAAAGGTTGTTTCCTGACAGCTCAAAGTACTATAGTATACCAAAATATTGCTATAATTCAGCTAGCTTTTTCTAAATGGTATTTTCTAAAGATATAAAAATCTCTGCTGAGAAAATTAAACTATAGTATGGACAATAATTCATCTTTGTGATACGTTTTTGTTGGTGTAAGATCATATTTTTGAGCACGCAAGTTAAATATGTATTTCAGGAAATGTTTTATGTTTCAACCAAAGGTATAATTTTTAGCTCAAATGCTTAACATATCCCTGAAAAGTCACTGTTATTGAAAGGGTTGCATTTTTGTTTTCTTAGTCCAATTTTTTATCATAAAATATTTATGTATAATTGAGACTAGTGTCCAACATTTCATTAATTGTAGATTCAGACCAAACTCTAAACTTTCTCTGCTTATTTATTTTGCAAAATAATAGGTGGTATACATATTTATGTAAATATATGTAAACGTCAATGTCACTGTATATGAAAAGAAAACGCTCTATTTTGTTTTTTGCTTGTTTCTTTGTTTGCTTGTTGTTGTTATTTTTTAAGAACAAGCTTCCAGGAGAAGAAAATAATACCTCTCTTTTATCTTATTTTGGTGGCGATCAATTGCCATATAATTACTATACAGGCAAGTAATGGTAATCAAAATAAGACATTCAAAAACTCAAGACAGTAATTCCTGTTTTCATAGTTAGCATTTACTTTCCGTATTTTCTCACAGCAATATTTTTGGTTTACTTGAATTTCTTTACTGTTTTCTTACCACTCTGCAGGAACAGTAGAGGTACAAACAATCTGAAGGAATAAAGAATTATAATTTCTGTACTTAAAAATCATATATAAGTGTTCTATTGAACATTTTAAGAGGCCAAATTCTTCCTATTCCCACAGAATTTACTTTTGAAACATAAATCATTAACCACAAACAAGCAACCAGTAAAAATCAAAAGGAGGGAATATTCCATAAGACAACTTGTAGGTTCTTTTTATTAATTATCATGAAAAAGGTGCTGATGTAGCTTAAGAAGACTTAATAGACATAGCAACTGGATATAAAATGTAATCCTGCATTAGATCCTAGTTTGGACAAACCAGTTAGAGAGTCTTTTTGGAAAACTTGAGAGATCTGAATATAAATTATATAGTAAATGAGAAGATAATTTGCTGCAACAGAAAGACGTGCACCATAAACTGAAAAGATTCGGTTTCCAAACAGTAGAACTTCAATATGAAAAAACATGTATTCATATATGTATACAAATATATCCTCAGATGCATAGATCTGGAATAATATAAAATAATATACTAAATAGTAGTTGTCTCTGGGTAGTTATGAATACAGTGCTCTTATTTTTACTAATTTGTATTTTCTAATTTTTTATAATCCATTTATATTCCTTTTGAAATAAAAGTTTATTAAATTCAAGAAAAATGCAGAAAAAAAATCATTGTCTAAAAGTTTAGCTTTGTAATAATGGCCTTGTTCTCTTTTTCTTGAATGTTTACTTTGCTTTTTTTTCAATTAAGATTTCATTTTGTTATTCCCTGTCCACGTTTACAATCTAAGTACTTTTTCGTATATTTTCTATTCATTATAGTTTGATATGTCTGAGACATTTAATTACTATTATGTTTCTTACAGTTAACATTATGTACCATAAAACCAAGATAATCTGAAAAGTTAATACTATTTTCACATCCTACTCCTCTGAATTTTTATGATTCCTAGATATTTGTAAGTATAGGATAGATAGCTTTTTGTTTGTTTGTTTTTTTCCTGAGAGTTTACGCTTAGCTCCTTTTATGAGGACCCTTTGGGTAAAGAGGAAATAGCAACCTAAGTTGCTTCTTTAAATGGCTGTGCATCTCTCCTTAGTCTAATGATGATAATGGCTATTACCAACCAACCTGTTTCTGAGCTTGAATGTGATTTATTTTATGTTTATTTTTTAGATGGAGTCTTGCTCTGTTGCCCAGGCTGGAGTGCAGTGGTGTGATCTTGGCTCACAGCAACCTCCACCTCCCAGGTTCAAGTGATTCTCCTGCCTCAGCTTCCCAAGTAGCTGGGATTACAGGTGACTGCCACCATGCCCAACGAATTTTTGTAATTTTAGTAGAGATGCGGTTTCACCATGTTGGCCAGTCTGGTCTCCTCACCTCATGTGATCTGCCTGCCTTGGCCTCCAAAAGTGCTGGGATTACAGGCATGAGCCACCACTCCAGGCCTTGAATGTGAATCTTGTATGTGAATCAGCGGAAGTGATAAGAGGCTCAGTTGACACTATGAGATCACAAGGTTCAAATACCAAGGGATCTAGAATACTCTGATTCCTTATCTTTAACAGGAGCATTGTGATTTTTTGTCTTGTCTTTTGGCTGTCCATAAAAAATGGTTGAGATTCCCTAAAGCATCAATTTCTAAAATCAAGTCCAAGCTTAGACTAAAAGGATGTGATCAATTGATAATTTACCTTATTCTGTGACTTGGAAATAGTATTATGAAACTGATATCCTCCCACTACTGAAGAAACTAATCTCACAGGGATTCTGAATCACAAACGAACTTTGCTAATTTATTTAAAAGCATATGATTCGGTTTTCATAATTTCATTTAGAAATTCAGAGACAATGAAATGGATTAAATTCTACTGACTTGAATGCAATTATTTTACAAAAAAGCAGCATCTTTCCAAGCTATATTACTCATCTAAAATATACATATTCTTATTATTCATTACTATATTTGAACCATGCTATTTCTCTCATGCGGAATATAAAATGTGAGAGGACACATGAAACCTTATTTTTAAAAACATCACAATATTTTCTTCCATTGATCAGTTTCTTTTCAGATATCAGACCACAAACAAAAATGTAATAAAGTCAATATAATTTATGATTAAAAGTCAAATGTTTTAAAAAACTATTTCGTTATACTCTTTCTATTTAGTGTTATAAGAACTGGCTATCTTTTAAAAAGGAAAAATAGTATTTTCTTAATTGGTGAAACTGGTAATTTGATGAATATTGCAAAAAATGTTAATTCTATGATTTTACCTTTTTTTAAAGGTAAAGTAAGTTCATCATCAAATAAAAGGTTTATTAAATTTTGAATATATGTGTATTTTCTTTACTTGTGTGAATACAGAATAATTTTCAACTAAAGATAAAAGAACCTGTAGTCCTATAAAACACTGATGGTATACTTGCAATTCATAGTATTGACTATGAATCAAAGACTTTCACTTTTAGAAGCTTTTAGGTTAAACTAAATAATTTGAAGAAAGGTCTTCAGGATTTGTTGCATCAGATGTAGACCTGCTTCACTGCTTATCTATGGGCACTAAAGGTTAAACTGAAAATGTGTGTGTGTATTTGTAAAAAAAAAATGTATATAAGAAGGAAAAAAATAAAGACAGGCTAGTCAGATAAATTTAACAGGGATTTTTTTTTTTTGTAAAATAAACTTTGCAAATTGCAAAACATGGTAAAATAGTATCTCCAACATTACTACTTTGTGTTAATCTTTCAAATTCTGTATGACTTTTCCTTATTGTGGCAGAAAGATGCTTTGGAGCCAGGCAAATCTAAGTTTTAATCATATGTCTACTTCTAACCAATTGTGAGTTTACTGCCTCTATCAGATAGCTTAAATATACATAAATACATTCTTTATCTAAGCTAGTACAAAAAATAAATGCAGAAGGAAATTATATAGTCATGTTTACATTCATGATATCTAATGAGTTTGCTTCAAGATCATCTCTAGTATTATCATTAAATCAAATACCTTGAAGTTTAGGAATTATTCATCCCATTTTGGCCAGGACAGTCTTAGTTTATGCCAGTCTAATTATCAATAATGCCACTTTTACTCTCCAAAGTGCCTCTATGTGAGCAATAAATCAAATGTTTATCCTACATTTAGCCCAACCTAAAGGAATTTAGGATACCCTGAGTTAATAAGTATTTATCTATATCTCTATATTAAAATGTGTATGTTGGGGTATGTGTGTATGTGTATATAGGATCAAAAAACCTTCAGTTTACCTCTATGAAAGGGAATAATTTCTATGAAATCTGACATTTTCGTTTTTAGTAGATTATTTCCCATCAAAAATAAGTGCATTGCTAATGACACTCTGTTGTGCTATAAAACCCGTGAGTATATGTAGGTGTGTGCATACATACACATTCACACGAAAGTGTCTTAGTTTTATTTTCAGCAAGTTTTACTTTCTGGGAAAGTAAATTACTGCATTTTATGAATGCATATGTAACTTAAATGGATATTTCATAAACTAGGGTCAAATGTTATAATTCCCTATAAAGTTACATTTCATTGTAAAAAGATAATTAGGTAACATTGGCCATCATACTCTATCCTATCTTTCTTCTGAAAATCTTACAGTGGCTACAGATGAAAGCATGAGTCTATCATGACCCAGAGGCCAAATGTATGCTCAGGGGTATATTCTGTTTTGTAAATTGTTCTTGCTGTAAGAAAAATGTAGTCGATCAAAAACCTATTGACTCTCTATTAAAATCAAATTCTTATAATTCATTCACAATTACCAACTGAGACAAGGAATATAACTTTGAAAACAATAACATTTTCAATATTTTCTTAATTATGTATATAATTTAAACATAGCAAAAGGTCTGTTTCCATAAGAGAAACACAAGATTTGACAGCCATCAGATACTCACAGGTTTTATAGCACACAGGGTGTCACTAGCAATGCACTTATTTTCAGTGGGAAATAATCTAATAAAAATGAGAATGTCAGATTTTCTTAGAAATCATTCCCTTTCATAGAGGTAAACCAAAGGCTTTTTTGATCCTATATACTACCTTTAAATTTAAATCATTTAGCTCCACTGAATGTGAACTTTCCCTTCTAATAATTTCCAATACTTGTATATTTTATAATTAGAATTTAATTTTTACATACATTGTATAGTTTCACAATAACCATGTAACATATCTTATAAACTCCGTATTAAATACAAGAAAATAGAAAAGATGCCTGGATAAGGTCAAACATAAATAGTAATGCTAACATTTTATGTATTGGAGTCTCAAGTCCATTAAACTTTCACCTATTATATTTTTTCTCTTTCTAAAGATGATATATTTACACAAATATCATTATTCAGGTTTTGCTTCAATATCTATGCTTGATAGTGGAGAATACAAAATGCACATAAATTTATTTAGGGGTTTTCATAGAACTTTTATATTTAGTTATATCTTAATATTTTACTTCTCTTTAGACTATCATTTTATCTGTATTGCTATATTCATTGTGATTTACTTTTATTAAATCCTTTATATCCTTGGGTGTAAAGTTTATAAGTGACATTCTTCTTCTTTCAGCTTCATTTTGTTTTCAAAGTGAGAAAACAGTTAAAACAGTTTTCTTTTTTTTTTTTTTTTTAACTTATACGGGATTTCCTTTAAGAAAGGTAAAGACGAGCAGTACCTATTATTACAGTGACAGTAACTATTGTACTGCTAGTCTGTTCAGCCTTCCCCAAAACAGTTCAGATTTGAAACAAGAGACCTTGAAACACCAGGAAACATTGAAATTCCCCAGAAGACATTTTAAGGGTTACTGCCTAGGGCAAGGAGAGCTACATTAAGGGAGTTCTTTTTCTCTTGCAAGTAGTGCTTATTCTGACCCAGAATTCAACCTGCTTTATAAACATGACACATCTTTTCTTTTTGAGCAAATGCAAGTGATCTTACAGTTTTTGGTTGATGAGACCTGGGGTATTACAATAGGTGTCTGTCCTTTGATTAAGGCTCAGGATTCCTTTATTACATTTCAAATATGACCAAAACTGTAAGTGCTGAAGCAAATGAATCAGAACGTACCGTCCCCCTTCCTAAGCAAATTTGAATGTTTTGTGACTCGCCTTTATGTGTTAAAATCAATCTTTTTTTCAATATGTGAATGCAACATTTCATTCAATAACACAGTGTTGCAAAAGTACTTCAGTAGAGATAGTGCCATTAAATGAATATGTAAATATAATCTGATACTTTTATATCTAGATCAGGTTCTGAGAAAAAAATTCAAGTAGTTTCACAGCAAATCCTTCCTTCTCTTTACAGGCAACATTTACACATATCTATGGGCTTTTGTTTGTTTTTTCAAATTTTGGGGAAGTACATAAACTTATACATTTGACTTTCTGGCAAACATTCTCATGTTAAGGACACCATCCTCAGAATATATATAATCTGTCTAGGAATTTCTACACCCAGGATTTTCTACAACTAAAGTGTTGAAAAAGAATTACGCCAGGAAGAACTTTCCTTTTAACAGGGTTTTTAAGAGGTCAGATGAAGTTTTGGTGCTTTTATTAATTTTTCCACAGTTTATACCTATTATACAATATCACATATCTATATTCTATACTAATACAGTAACTTTATTATGGTTTATATGCTATTATCTAGATAAAATATACGTAAGGATATGTTTAGTGACACAGATAGAATATTGTAAATATTTAATTACAAAACAAATTAACCATTAAGTATCACTATGTCCTATTACTTATCCATTATATGGACAAGGTAATATGAAACAATAGAGCAAAAGATTTAAAGATCGAGGATTCAGTTCTTACAACTTCAGTTACATTAGGTACCAAAATTATTCAGCATGCTAAGGAATTTAAGTTTCATAATAGAGCAGAAAGTATTACATAAACACTGCTCTGTGAAGAAAAGTGGGAGAGGGATAAATCATGGCTGGCACCATTCTTGTTCCCACATTTAAAAAGTTTTCTTCGCCTTAAAATCTCCATTCATTCTATGCACTATAATTTCAGATAATTAGTTGCTAACAGAGAATATATTCTATGTATAAATCGCACCTACCGTTATCTATCGAAGCATTAAGCATACACATTTGTGTCATGCTTATTGTGCACAACTACATAAGACAGATATAGAGCAATCCCATTTTCAGAGGGTTTGCAAACTTTTTTTTTGAGAAGGAGTCTTACTCTGTTCCCCAGGCAGGAGTACAGTGGCACCATCTTGGCTCGCTGCAACCTCCACCTCCCGAGTTCAAGCGACTCTCCTGCCTCAGCCTCCCGAATAGCTGAGATTACAGGTGCCCTCCACCACACCCAGCTAATTTTTGTATTTTTAGTAGAGACAGGGTTTCACCATGTTGGCCAGGCTGGTCTCGAACTCCTGACCTCAGGTGATCTGCCCGCCTCGGCCTTCCAAAGTGCTGGGATTACAGCTGTGAGCCACCCAAGTCTGGCCTTGAAAACATTTTTAAAGTAATAGCCTGGTTGGTTGGTTTGTTTCCTTGATAGTCAATTCTGTATATAAAGCATTTTTTATTTTTATTTTTTAACTATACTTTAGATTCCCCAATCTTTGTTTTAGACTGAAAGAAGATTTTTTAAAAAATAAAATGCTAACAAAGAGGGATTAAGGAAGTGTCTTTCTTGGGAAGTATCACTACTCCTTATTCAGATGATGTAGTTTCTACTTACATTGGCCTGCTGGTAGCCTTTTTTCCTGCTGAGGAGACCTACAAGTGTTCATCGGGGAGTTGGTGGCCTTGCAGCGCACTGAAGATTTGGATGAAGTGAGATGGGAAAAGACTTTAAGAAGTGAATACAGTTGTGGGAAAAATACCAGGATTTTTGGACATCTATCTAGAGTCACTGGACATTTCTTGCAGGATTAATGAACAAACTCCTTTTACTAGATATTTTACATGTGTTATGTCAAATAATTCTTCCAATATAATTGATTATTGATGTATGGTGAATCTGAAGTAGGTTATACAACTTGTCCAAGGTCGGAAGCATTCTAACTGGATAGTCAAGCCTAGACTCTTAGTATATTTTTCTCTAAATCCTTTATCCATTAAAATATAATTATAAGGGTATATTAGGAAAATTATTCTGGTAGAAAGTTGTAAGATAGATAGATAAGCAGGAAAAGGAAAAGATATGAAAGAAAATTAGTTTAGGTGACTGTTTTAAGAGTCCTCGTGAGTAATAGTGAAGGACAGATTAGGAAAGTTTAAAAGGAGATATGGTGAGAAAATATATTAACAGCAGCAAAACTGATAAAAGGTATAAACTCAACAGTGAAGAGAGAAAAAGCAGGCATCAAAAGTGACTAGACCCCCATGCCTATGGGAATATAATAAGGCCGATGATGCCTTATAGGGACGTGCAGAAATCAGGAGAGAGACAATTAGAAGGGAGAAGTTTTTAATTCTTTTTGATCTATGGATTTGAAGTGCTAAAGGGTATCCAAAATCTGTATCATTTCATTCAACTTTTACAATTTCTGTATATATTTGTTATTCTTTTAATTTCAAGACCCATACCTGTGTTGATTTTATTAATAGCTTCACATTTTTAATTAAAGTGAGTCACAGACAACATTCCACTCCATTCCCTTTAAGTTTTTCTAGTACTTTATTTATTCTCTAGGAACATTCAAAATGCAAAGGAAGAAAAATGTGGCTCAAGGGGCTTTATTTCTTTTCTACTTCCTCCCCCTGGCCCTTTTGTTTTGCTGATAGACTCATTAAGATAAATTCTACTGTTCCAATCTGTTTTTGTTCTTATCTTTTTACTGACCCTTTGAGATTATCATTTGCAAGAGGAACAAACCTTAAAAATATTTAATACATTTTAAAAACCTGTTCATAGTGCTATTTGCCTTGGGTAGCACATGCTAGAGCCAGATGCCTTAGTAAGGCTACGTGGATCTCATTGCTAATTCTTGTGCCTTAATGCCATCCCCCATTTGGAGAATTTAAAGTTTGACATTAAATATTAAAGCTTAAAGAAAATTATTTAATTGAAAAAGACAATTAAACATAGATACTCCAAAAGAGGCCCCTTCATATTCTTTTATGATTTGGTAGTTTTTATAGAAGAAACCTTATGTTCCAGATGCAAAGCTGTAAGTGCTAATGAGTGGCTTCAGTTTTATTGCCATCTCTGTGACTGACCTCAGTTCATTCCATTTTGCTATCATGCTTTCAAGAATATTTGTTTTTAGTACTTATGTGTCTTAGACACTACTAGACCAAACTTGATTTAGGTATTTATAATTATGCTTTCTTGGATTCTTTTCTATTTCAAAGTAAATTATAAGCCCCATCAGGTTAGGACCATCATTTTTAATTTTTTTTTGTTTTATCACTCTAATAACATTGTCTAAGAAGTTTATCAATAATTATTATAAAGTGAACGAAAGAGTTAAGTGGGATATTTTAAGTAATAATGAGTTCTTAAAAATGCAATTCTTCCACCTGATGTGACTCTTTAGTATTTGGAACAATTTTGGAAAAAGCAGAATATTTTCTTTGCATTTATCTCTTAAATAGTTTGTCTAAAACTGATCATTTTATTGCCATTCTCTTAATTCTTGAATTAACTCTCATCACATTTTTAGTCTCTGTCTCTTCACTAAATCGGTTCTTATCAAGGTCATCACTGGTTTTCTCGCTGCCAAATCAAACAGTAATTTCTTAGAGCTAATCTTAATCAATCTGGTGGTAGATTTTCATACAAATGATCAGTTCTCTTTTCTTGAAACACTGTCCTCCCTTGAAAGCAATCCTTTCCCTAGTTTCTTCTCTGTCTGGTCAGTCCTTTTCACTCATTTTTTGCTATTTGCTCTGTGTTACCCTGACCTCTAAATATAGGAAAGCCTCAGGACTCAATCATTGGATTTCTTCACTTTCCTGCTTACACCCTACATAGGATGTACCATCCATCTCTTTATCTATGTAATGATTAGCAAGCATATTCAGAGATTAAAGGTAAAATAAAAGAATTTCTATTTTTATAAGCTCAAACGTAAGTCCTTTAAGTGCTGGAATTTTGTCACAAACACTTTCATATGTTTTAGAGTCTAGTTTATTGTCTCACGAAAAGAAGCACTAAATAAATGTTACATGAATAAGTAACCGGATGAAAGTTTACTTCTATAAATATTTACAAACTTTTTATCTTAAATCAACCCTTGAAAGCACATATATCCTACAACAATCTCAGAGCTCCCTATATGTTTTTAAACTTAACAAAAGCATAATTCTAAAATATCTTTAATGGAAAGAAAATGAGAAGAGTTATTTATGTAAGGCTTCTCTGAAATGAAGCTGATACGTGTTTAACGTTTGCTTATTCCAGATTTCATAGTAATTGGTAAAATAATATTTTCTCCAAAAAGCAGTGAAACTAATCCTGAGACGAGTTGTTATTTTTCTTTGCTGGTTTTAGTTTAGTTTATCCCTCATCCTCAACACACTGTGTCCAAGTCCCAGGCTGACTAAAGCAACAGTCGTTCCTACTGCCCTGATCCCTAACACAGTAGTGATTTTTAAAACGTTAACAACTTCCTCAGTCTCTCTGCATCTTGGTGTAAACATACAACAAAATTCTTGCCAATGAAATGAAAGCAAAGGTTGACCGTAGGGAATTCTGGAAAAGAACAGGTAGAGCTGATGAAGCCTATCCCTCTACTTCTGTCCTTGGATCTAATGCTTAGAGCTGCGGCACTCAGTGTACTATCAAAACAGAAAGATAATAAAATGATATAGGTTCTGGTCCTGTTGTTACTGATCCATGAAACCCATGGCAACAGCTACGCCATTTCTAGACTACTGTTATGAAATAGAATAACACATAAAACTATTGGGTGAAGCCATTACTTTTTTTACTTGTAGGCAAGGAAGATACTAACTGAAAAGTTAGTATGAAAAGTGACTATGTCCAAATTTTTCACTTTTCCTTTTTTCTTGCATTTTAACTGTCAAATGCATCATCTCAAGATATCAGGATTTTTAAAAACATAAATGAAGTCAATGGCCCTTTCCTTTCTTGTTAACACTTACTGTCTCTGGTGCTTCTATTACATCTGCTTCATCATCCCACTCTTCTGGTCATTGACTAGGCTTTATGTGTATCAGACTTTTCTGAACCCTTACATTGGAGGGGGACAGGGGTGGGAGGAAGTGCCTCACACATTTATAAGTAACACTAAGTAGAAGCTTGTAGAGCTTCCTCAAGGATGCTGTCTCTGAATTGTGGAATTATATATGCTGTAATAGACAGGATATTATGTATCATCCATTTTCAAGCAGTGATAAAATTCAGAAGTAGTAAATGTTTCTTGAACTTGTACACCTCAAGCAAATAGGTACCGAAAGATCAATAAAGAGAACATGAAGAAACACAGCTCTTCATTAGTATTTAATTTGGCAAAACAAGAACATCCAAGTTTTCTAATTTCTGGACCCATAGTAGATTGGAAGTAACCCAAGGAAAAAAATGAGAGGGTGAGACTGTTTCTGCCTCCACAGGGGACTTGGCGAAAGGACAAACAAACACTCCTGTCACAGAGGCTTTTGGTCATTGCACCCCACTTTAAATAATGTTTTTAACTTAGAATTGATTAGTTTTTATATTCTAAGAGGAGGTTTATTGTGACTGAATTAACAAAAACATATTTTAAAGCATTTAATAACAATGTTTAGTAATATAACTCCTTTCTAAACTTATATAAACACCCAACCCCTAATTAGAACACATTTCTAATTATGGGGAAACACATTTTTTTCAAAAGCTGTTGCCTAGATGATGTTATGATTCGGCAGATGCTCTGAATACAGATTCACAGCCTCCAGATAATGTAAGAGAAAAAAAAATTGAACCTAAGCATTTCAAACAACATTGAAATAACATAATACCAAGATAACTTTATACTTTGCCCGAAACCATTTCATTTACATGCAAAAGAAATCATTAATACTAAGGAAAAAACCCACATCTACATGAAACATTCTCTTCCAAGCTAGAATATTAATTTTCCAATCTGTTGTCTATTTTTTATTATTAAAACTGTGTATACTATTAACAATCAGCCATATGTAATGCTATGTATTGTTTAAGGACATCCAGCAGAAGATCTTTTAAAATCTCTTTGTATTATAAATGGTCATAAGAAAATAATCTAAAAGTAATTTGGAATAAACATAATGCTTCCCTTTTACGTTTGCTAAATGAAGTATATCTACAGACTTTCTTCTTTTCAGTCTTTAAAGCTTTCAGATTGCATATCTTTATTTTTCCATTTAGAAAATTATCTAAGCAAATGACTTATCTTTACTTACAATCATGCCAATTGAGTTTATGCAAAATCTAAGTTTTTCTTAGAGCCAAGGGGGAGGAGAGTAAGAGATAGCAGTTACTGGGTCCTACATTCACCCTCTGGCACTGAGTTAGTTGCTGGAAAACACTAACATCTCTTCTTGAGTACTTATTGGGATCACTAAGTAAGTATGCTAGTATTTAGCTATTTGCAAACAGTCAAAAACAAACAAACAAAAGAATTTAAAGAACAAAAGTGTAAATTTAAGATGATATGCAATGGGTACTTTCTCATAAAATTCATGCCAGTTATCCTTTATTATCAAGTAATGACATCGCAGTAACTTAAAGAGAAAAAGAGAAAGAGACAGAGAGAGACAAAGACAGAGAGAGAAGCCCTCACAATCTATTCTTAGTGTTTTATAAAAGGATTAGGTATTGCTATGACTAAGTTATTCTATAAATATTGTTTATAATTTCAAAACTATATAGGATCAAAGCCATCCTGTGAATTGTTTATACATATATATATATATTCTTATTCCTCCATAAAAATAAATGATGTTGAAATATTACAGATACATATATCTATAACTGACCATTTAGGATTACTTGAAACCAATTAATAAATCAACAGACTTTGAAAAAGTTAATTAAACTTCTTTATTCATCATGATCTCTGTATAACATGATTAATGGCATCATAAATGAAACTATAAACTCATTAGAAGAAATTTCTAAGTTATGCAGTCTTTGGCAACTTTTGGTGAAATACTTGCAGCCATACTTTACTGGAACCTATCTAATTTTAAATAGGTATGAAGATAATGATCTGTTATAAATTTATGTATTTTATAATGACACTATAATTCAAATGTTTTTTAACTCATGTTGTAACTTCTGTAATATTTAATGTGTTTTCTATTTGACTTTTTGAATAGCAATTCACATATATGAATAAGAAACTTGAATATTTTCATGTATTTTAATTAATCCCTAGCTAAACATACTTTTTTTAACGCCAAATACACACACATATATATGTTATTTATTTTATAATTTGTAAAAGGCAAAAACGTAGGAATAGCCTATCTTTCAATAGGGAGTTGGTGGTAAGCTGATACTAGGGAATACTAGGCAATCATAAAAAGGGGTAATGTCTGTTGATCTGGAAGGCTGTCCATAAAGTACTATTAAGTGAGTAAAGTAAGTTACTGAATAATGTGTAGAGTATGCTCCCTTATCTGTAATCAAAAACCCTTATTATTGTACATATGTATTAGTATGTAGAGAAATGTGTGGAAGGACTAATATATAGATATAACATATACATTTCTATTTAATACTCTAAGCATGTATTCCTTTTGTAATTTTACATTTTATTAAAAATATATTTTAAAAAAGAATTAACCTTAAAAAACAGAAAGAGGGAAAAAAGAAAAATACCTAAAATATGATGAGCTGGTGAGCTTTAACCATCAGGATGATGAATTCTACATTTACTTGCTTTGGATTTAAAAGAAAGGCATATGGGACCAATTGCTAAGACCAGAACCATTGCTTGAAGATAAATTTAGTTACATAAGTACAATCAGAAGCCAAAGAAATTTTATTTGTAAGGGAATTCCATCATAATTTCTTATTTGAAAGCATATAAAAACTGAAATAGGAAAAATATTTCATGATGTACTGATTTACTAGTAATCAGTACCTGCACAATTGCACAACTGCTGATGT
The DNA here is from genome assembly GCF_028885655.2 of Pongo abelii. Taxonomy (NCBI): domain Eukaryota; kingdom Metazoa; phylum Chordata; class Mammalia; order Primates; family Hominidae; genus Pongo; species Pongo abelii. The sequence goes on from NC_071996.2 coordinate 114,990,672, forward strand.
TTGTAGTAATGATGTGATTTAGAGTAATTGTTATATATCAGCATTTTGCAATTAACGCTACAGGTATTGAAATTTGTTAATGTCTCAGAACACATACAGGATGCTGTTAGATTCTGATTATGTATTTAACAGTCTTCTAATTTAATGAGTCTAGAGTCACTGAGAGCAAACTACAACCTGTTATTTTCCAAGCAAAAGTAAAATAGGGTGACCTTCAAGTTAGAGACATGTAAAGAACACATTGCAAATTACTGATGATTTGTGGATTAGTGTCAGAATATTTTAAATGCAAAAATTAGCCCAGTTTATATTTGGATTTAATATTCCAGACCATCTCTCTCCTCATACATGTACACCTCCTCCCGTTTGGCAAGATGATTTCATCTACAGCCTCAAAGAGAATTTAGAATTTTACATAAACTCAACCTTTTCTCACCAAAGTTATACACTTATCTGTATCTTTATCCTGTAATTATTTTCTCCCAATAAAATAATGAAGGAGGGAGTCTTTTCTTCTCTAAGGCTAATCCTTTCATATTTTCTTTGCCTCTTAATTCTTCTTTTTTTTTCAGGAATTGTTATAATTAATAATCTCTTCTCTCTCCTGTATCTCCAGCCTCTCACACTCTATAAAATCTTCCAAAACAGACTCACAATTTCACCCATTCTCAAAATATCTTTCTCTTGATATTATTCCCATTCAAACTATTTCCCAGTCTCTCTCTCTTCTCTCTCATCTACATTTCTCAAAATATATCAACACTTGGAGAAACTTCCATATCTGTATATTAAATTTCCCATTTAGCATCACTTGAATATGTCAAAGTCACTGCAAATTCAACACATCTGAAACTAAACACAGGATGACTAATTTAGCACCCTTCTACTGTGACAAATCTCAGTTAATGTTACCCCCATCCATCCAACTTTGCAAGCCAGAAGCCTAGAAAAAATGATTAACAGTTTCTTATCCCAATTCCTTCATATCCAGTTAATCACTAAGTACGGTATTACATTTCAAGTTCTAAATATTTTTTGAATCTTAACACTTCTCTCCATTCACTCGAATTTCTGGCTCCCCAATTCCTTAATTACTTACTCCAATAGTTTTAGCCAACCGTTCACGTTGATACTACTAAATATTTACATTACCAACAAATGATTAAGTTAGAAGGTCAATACTTGCTTCCCAATCAGCATATGGACTCACTCCCTTCTAGAACATTTTCTTCCCTTGGCTTCCAGGGCTTCACCTTACCAGATTTCCTCCTACCTCCATCCATTCTGTCTCAATTTCCTTTGCCATACTATACCTTTCTCTTCTGTTCTGCTCGTACAAATTATGGAGTATTCTAAGGCTTGTGCAGTTTTCCATCTACACTTTCTACATATGGAATCTCATTTAATGTAATGAATTTAAATATGATTGATGACCCAGACTCCTCCCTTGAGTTCCACAGTATTATATTTATTTGCCTATGCAAAATCTTCACTCAAATAACAAATAAACATCTCCAATTTGTTATAACCTTAACACAATTTTTTATTTTCCTCATAAAATTTGTTCCATTTTCTTTTGAGTCTTCTCCATCTCAGTTTATGACATCATTCTTATCCAGTTACTCAGGACAAAAACCCAGATGTCATTTGTTGTATTTTTCTTTTCTTACCATCTGCATATCACATACTCATTTGTAATTTCCCTCATAATAAATCATCATGCAGGTAAATGATATTAAATATATATTTATATATATTATATATAAATATATATATTAAATAATATTTTCTCTTTCCCTACACAATGGATTTTATGATATTAGGAATTACGTTAATTTTTCTCTCTATTCTTTCCTCAGTATCTTAGCCAACATTTGACATGTAGTAAATACAATGAATATTTACTGGCTGGATATTGAGAAATAACATATATGGAGGAGGGTTTGTGTTTTGTTCTGTTTTCTCCTGTTTAAAACAAATAAAATATGGTATGTTTGACTGTACCAACAGTGGGAAGAATTTTTCTTGGGAGAAATCACTTTTTACCGAAACAACCGGAGCCAGATGATACAAAATCTAACATTCATAACCTATCACCTAAAATCGTTACTACTTCCAATCAATTTTGCCCAATCCCATAAATCCTACAGCATGATCTAGTGACAACAAGGAAGTGCCTGCCAAAGTCCAGCACTATATTGTCTTTTATTTTATTTTAGCGTCCATGAAATTTGAATTCTTACTTGTACTTTTGATGAGGGAGGCTGGGGATGGTAGCGTTAATGCAATTAGGAACAGGTGAAAGTTGTTCTCATAGGAAACCACAGCTTTGTTTTTCAAATCTCTGCAGAATTTTAAAATAACTCTCACTTTAGAAAATATTTTTAAAAACTGTGCCGTGCCTATGTTTGTTCATATATGTCTTAGATTAGTTTATCTGATGTATTTAAAAAGTTACATTATCTACAATTATAGGATTACATGCTTAGATCATGGAATTTATTGGTCCAGGATAAAATACTCTGTGTGAGAACTGCATTATAAAATCCTATACAGAGGTAGGCTTAATAGCTAAAAATTAAAACTGAGAGAAAGATATTGAGTGATTTTTTTGTAAATTGCTGAATTACTCTAAGTCTGCTTTATCATTTATGAATGGCAATAGTGACTACTGTTTTTATGTGCTTGTCATAAATATTAAATGTCATAGTGTAGCATACCTGATATAGATACATATTAGGATTTTCTAAAGGTGGCAAAAACAAGCTCGTAGCTAAATATAAGATTTTGGAAAAGGCATCAGTACTCTGAGAAAGAAATAACAAACTGATGTTTTGGTTTTCCCTTTGGTCCTTTCTTTCCTGGTGTGTAGAGCAATATAGCTATTCTCTCTGGGATTTGAGCTCTAGGATTTGGGGGTCAGAGATTGAACAAAGGAGTAGCTTTGTAAATTTATCTTGCTTTGTTCAGAAAAACATGGTGTTTTTCCCTCAACAAGTAAACTTTTTATGGTAAAAGGTTTTTGTTGTTATTTTAATGTTACTCTACTAAAAGCAACTATAATTATTCCTTAAATGACTCAAGCATATGGAACACTTTACTCTGAGCAGAAGAACAGAATGCTATAAAAATTACATGGCTACAAGCATTCAGAGTTTATTAGAGGTGAGGTTCCCTTTCCTTATCATTCATTCTTTAGTACTGAGTTACTGCAAAATTACAATGAAATTACACCTCTTTGGGTTTAAGGGTAGATGATGGCAGAGAAGGAAATCACTGTAACAGAATTTTGTTGATAAATCAAAGCACTCTCTGCTAATTAGCTCCTGCCTATATACACAGCATAGAAGAATAATTGTATGTTTATGAAAAAATGATTAATTAGGGAATGTGCTGAGGTAATAAGAAAAAGGAATGAAGAGAGCAATTTGAGTTAATATCTACACATCATTTTATGTAACCACATCACAGAAGGGGGTCTCAGTTAATTATATTCCCCTAGTTAGATAGAAAACATGAAAAAAGGTACTTACTTAGGATCTAATACAATATATGCCTAAATTATATGGTGAAGTAAGTTTAACTCTTTTCTAAATATACACCAGGCATAAAAACAGAAACTTTGATCTCTACTTAAGAAATTTTTTGGTTAAGTATTGTTCATTTATAAAAACTGAACAATGTTTTAATTAAAATATGGGCTATAAAACAAATTTAAGAAGATCTATGAAATATAATTCCAACCCTTTGAGTAATTTTCAATTTTAAAAGTAGGCCATATTGGGAATTCTAAATGCAGACTCAAATTATCATAATTTAGTCTTCTCCTATAGAAGTTTATAAGAGCTGTGTGCACATATAAATATACAAGTATATGCAATGGGTTCAGGCAAACAGATGTTTTTCCTCGAATCTGTCTAACTCATCCCATCTGTAACCCATTGAAGCTGATGAAATAAACACTCTTCTGTGAATATGCAAAATCATTCCCTCTACTATTCTTATTTTGTGTAAAACTATTACCAAAATTGAATATTAAATCAAAGTTTCATGATGACTGGGCTGGAGCAGTGCAGTCCAATAGATCTATAATACAAGCTAAATAAGTGATTGAAAGTATTCTAGCAGACATATTTAAGAAGATGAAATTAATTGTATTTATTTACCCAATATACCCATATTATTAACATTTCAACATGTCATTGATATAACACATTATTAATAAGGTATTTTATATTCCCTTTTTCATACTAGTCTTCACAATCCAGTGTACTTTTTACAATTACATAGAATCTCAATTTGCTTTAACTGCATTGAAAGTGCTTAATGGCCATATGTGGCTAATGGTTACCATATTGGACAGTGCAGGTCTAGAGCAATCTTGACAGAGACTTACAGGTCTGATGACTTAATGAAAAGGCTATAAATTTTATATTAACCAGGGAGTACTTTAATCAGGATTCTGTTTGTGAGGTACCGCACAATAATGCAGCATGAGCACCTGGAACCAACATGGACACTGAGACCTTACCTTACAGTATATAATGTACAAAGAGAACCCTGGTTTTAGTTCCAAGATAATACCTTATTGCTTTCTCTAGGGCCTTTGAGGGCAAGAATATGATAATACATTATTTGAAGATAGTTTGACCAATTGATCTCTCATACGTAAAGGTGCATTTATATGGCAAAGTTGCATGACACACAGAATAATAATTAAGTTTCCTTCAGGACAAGAAAAAATAAGAATGGCACTGTTGGAAATATTATATGTTCTAGTCCCCAAGGTAGGCAGATGTGCTAGACAGAAATCAAAAATTGCTCCCGGGATTACAGCCACTGAAATATACACATACCTTTCCCACTTATTTAAATTCTAACTCAGGTGCTGATGTGAAAGGATTTTGCAGATGTAATTAAGGTCCCAAATTTCTTGACCTGAAGATAGAAAGACAATCAGCAAGGGCCTGACTTAATTCCATGAGCCTTCAATCTGGGTCTACTGGTCAGAGAGACAAAATCTAGGAGATTCAAAGAATAAGACGGATCTGAAGCACTGTTGCTGGGTTTTGAAGATGGTGGGGATGGGGTGGGAAGGGCTGGTTCATGACAAGGAATACACATGGCTGCAAGGAGCCGAATGTCGTCCTGGCTAAGAATCAGCAATAACTTGGGAACCTCAGTCCTACACCTTCAAGGAACTTGGTTCTGCCAACAACCTGAATGAACTTGGTAGTAGACTCCAAGCTCTAGATGTGAACACAGGTCAGACAGTACCTTGATTTCAGCCTGGTGAGAAGATAAGGAAAAAACCCAGCTATGCCATGCCTGTAATTTTACCTGTGGAACTGTGTTTTGTTTTGTTTATTATACTTTAAGTTATATTTTATTATATTGTAAGTCACTCAGTGAGTTTGAGCATAATGTTAACATTTTAGGGTCTCTAGAAGCTTTGGTAGCAATGTCTGAGCATTTTGCTATCAATGTAAAAGCCACTTTGCAACTTTGTGATACTAAATACTTCTGTTAAAGTAGCCACTTTAACTGTATGAATAGTAATTAACAACTGAGCTGAGACGATTTGCTCTTCCCTTATAATTCTGTGATAACCTTGGTATTTTATGGGTACTGAGAAGCTGGGACAAAAATCATGCGGAAAAGAAGAGATTCACACATTCTCCTTCACCTCTTCAAACTCTCTTTAATTCAAAAGTAAATTTAATATACAGAACTTAGTGGACTGAGGATAGACTTATAATAAAGGGCTGTGTGCTTTTATTTATTGGACTTAAGGATCATAATACAACTGCCACTCATCTAAGGTAACCATCCATGGATGATTTTGACCGTTTGATTTGGACATGAGTTATGAACTTAAGTTCCTTGGGGGCAAAACAAACAAGGAAAAAAAAAATGTGCCAATTGTGAAAGTGGCGCCAAGAATATCATATCATCTCTCTCATATATCACACATGGATCACACTGCTAAAGGATTAAACTGTTATGTGACCTCTTACTTAATAACCACTATACCATAAAGTAAAAGTATGACACAGGCATTAAAATGTGACAAGAATATAAAATGTTTCAAATAGCTGCCCATAGGAGATTTAGATAGTTAAACTGAGTCAAATGACTTTACTTTATATTGTGAAGCACCTAGAATAATTGAATTGGAGCAAGTAGCTAGATAAAAATGCTTGATATCTAGCTGTTTTAATGATTTCACAAATTTGAAGAGTTATTAGTCAGTTAACACGTGGACTGCTAACTAACATAAAGAAATCTTTTGCCAATAGAAACTTGACTTATTGAGATTAACAAATTTCAGCCCTAATAGAATAGGAGACTGAGATTAAAAGAAACAAACAAACAAACAAACAAACTGTTGGATATATATTTGACAAAGAATCTAAAATGGATTAGAATCAAATATTCTATTCCATCAGAATCTATATGAAAATAGCACGTATGCAAGCTAAAACAAATAATATACAGAAAAGAATGAAAAAAACTTGCTAAACATATGTTTTTATAGGATTCTTGATGGAAAAGGAAAACCACCAAAGGCAAATACTATTTTTAAGGCACTTAATTCAGATAAGGGAAGTAGGGAGAGATTCTAAAATATCAAGTATTATTTTCATTATAAGCAGCATATTCTAGGAGACTAAAGGTAAAAAAGAAATTCTATTCTATCTTATCCAATCTTCCTGAAAGAAATTCCAGCAGCAGCCTATAATATAAATGGAGTGTGGAAACCAACTCATACATTGTAGGCTTGGGAAAGAATAACATTGCTTAGAAAATGAAAGTTGATCAAGACTGGAAACATTTCACCTGCTTTCATTTAAATCTCCCCCCGCACCCGCCCCCCCACACCTGCCCCGCTGGTTTAGGAAACAGAATACGGTATAATGGGGTGGAGGGAATATGAACACTAAATATTTTGAAATGGCCACATTGACATGCTCAATGTAATTTTCTGTGACTAAAAATAAACTAGACATTTGGATAATCTGCCAGTTAAAATATGGTTTAAGAAACTCAAAACAATTATTTTCTTTTTTTGGGGGGATTGCGGGGGACAGTATCTCACTCTATCGCCAAGGCTGGAGTGTAGTGACATGACCTCGGCTCACTGTAACCTCTGCCTCCCAGGTTCAAGAGATTCTCCTGCCTCAGCCTCCTGAGTAGCTGGGACTACAGGCATGTTCCACCATGCCCGGCTAATTTTTTGTATTTTTAGTAGACATGGGGTTTCACTGTGTTAGCCAGGCTTGTCTCGATCTCCTGACCTTGTGATCCGCCCGCCTTGGCCTCCCAAAGTGCTGGGATTACAGGTATGAGCCACCGCGCCCTGCCCAAAACAATTATTCTCATTTGTAGTTTTTGTCCTCCTATTATGTAAGATTCATTTCAATCAATTGACAGATGCTTTGAAAAACTATGATGACATTTAAAAATATTACTAAATTACTGCTCTGCTTTCAGTGAAATACACACCCACCTCATCTTAGAGAGGTAAGCATTTGTTGCAATACTGAACACCTGAAAAAGCAGACACTTGTTACTTTCACGTCTTACCCAGTCTGCATCAAAATGTTCCATGATCATATACACTTTTGCAAAGCATCCAGGCTAAATCCTTCATGTAAATTTCAAACTTTCTTATAAACATCCCCTCACAAGCCAATTGATCCTGACAAGTCAATGCAAGTGAAGAATGGAGTCACATTGCATTACATTTAAGTTCTAAATAGGCGTTAATGAAAGATATCTAGAGTGTCCTAAAAGGAACAATTAACTATTGCTATGAATTATTTTAAATTATTATACTTAGAAATTTGGTATAACATTGAAATGCTTAAAACCTGAGTAATTTTGATATATCAATCCTGTAGTCACTAACCTACTGGATTAATGCCTTGTTGATATGTAAATTACTAACTTCATGAGGTTTTCAAAGTGATTATTATGCCAACATTTCAACTGGAGCAGTAGGTACCACCAATAAACATACGCTGTATGCTGGCTATTGTGTGTTATTTAATCTTCACACCAATCTTCATGGTTATAAGAATTCTCAGTTTCAAAATGACCATTATAATTCCCATTTTACAGATAAAAAACATGATAGAGCCAATATTTGAACGTAGACATTCAGGAACCCCTGCTTTTTACCTATACTGTGGGCTACAGCTGATTCTTCTTAAAAATGATGGGCTGTAGTTTCTGTATTATCCACAAACAGTGACTGGCCATGGTCACCTATTTATGATAAGGCTAATCTGAATTAGGTGTTTTAGTCTGAGATTACTAGAATCTCAGAGTGAATATGTCCTGGAAACCGAAGCAGGCAAGAGTATTGAGAATTCCAATCATGCTTTTGTTTAAATTTTGAAAATATTAAATCTATAACAAGATACACTATGATTTTGAGTTAAATAACCTCAATTACAAGCATTAAGGACTATAAGTGATCTATCAATGTGGTTTTAACCTTTTCTCTGCCTCTACATATCAGCCAATGACCTACCATAATTAGTATCAGTGGCCAACATTGTAATTGAGATTCTCAAGATGAAGAGAGAGAAATGCTCTCTCTTCCTTCAAGGAGCCCATCAAAAGAGCTTTAGGTACAGATCAAAGCTTCCGTTGTGACTTTAGAGACCTCTCTCCTTCCCCTGGGAAGCACCACGTTCTCTCACCCTCAAGGTTTGAGAATTTTTGATATACAGAAAGATAATAAATAATAACACTTATTGAGTGATTTCTAAGCCAGGCACTGTTCTAAGGACACATTCAATCTTACAATTTATGAACTATATTAATATTCCCATTTTATGCATGAAGAAAGTGAGGCTCAGATAATTTAAGGAACTTACCCACAGTCACACATCTAAAAATGGTAGAGCCTGGCTCTGAACTCAGAAAATCTGATTCTAAAGACAGAACACTTAACCACTGTACTATATTACCCCTAACTAGTCCACTGGAATAACTACATAATTATAAGAAAATCATCAAAGCAAATGTGAAAACTGTTCAAGCTGATAATGCAGTTGCTCTGCCAAGGTCTTAAGAAGGAAAATTTCTTTCATAAATATAGGAACAATCTAAGATGAACCTTGGCTTATAAAACTATACTTTAAGCCTTCAGCACTCTCTCCCTCTAATTTTTTCATAATTTTACCTTGCTCTAAATAACTATACTAACTAGTCTTGACTGTGCCCAAGTGTCACAGTGCCACTGTTGTAGAAATCAATTTACTCTAGCACATGCTTCGCTTTCTTTTTAGAATTTAATTTTTCTATTCATTAAAAATGATATATTAAGATGTCATATTTATTTTAAAAACATGTAAAGGCAATAACATATGAATGAAGAAATTATGACCAAATTCAGTGACACAGATTTGAATCTCATAAATATAATATTTCACAAAAGAAGCCAGATGCATAGAATACAAACTGTATGACTAAATTTATATAAAGTGAAAAACCAGGCAATCTGACCTATGGTATTACAATTCAGGACAGTGGCTATCCTTGGAATGAGGTACAAGGTAGCTTCTAGGGCTCTGTTGCCATCTTGTTTCTTGATCTGGTTAATGGCTACACAAACGTTTCATTTTTGGAAATTCACTGAGCTTTACAATTATGTTTTGTGTACTTTCACACTATGTACACTTCAATACAAGAGTTTACATTAAAAGGCAATACTTCATCCAAAATGCCCATTTTGTTAACTTTAGTACTACCTTCTCTCTCCTAAAAGAATGTAATTAATTTGTTTCATAAATAAAGCTAAAAATATCTCTACATAAGATGGTAGTGTTATATAGGAAATGTTTTATGAGATATTTTAAAAGTCAGGTTTATTGAGGTATAATTTATATACAGTAGAACATACAGTTCTACAATTTTTGATAAGCACGTGCTTTTGTACAACCACCACCATGATCAAGACAGAAGAATAGTTTCATTATCTCCTCAAATTATCTCCTTCCCTTTTCCAGTCAACCTTATCCCCCGATCTCCAGCTCTTGGCAACATTTCTGTCCTGATGGTTTCACCTTTTCCAGAATGCCATGTGAATGGAATCATACAGTATGTATTTTTTTTAAGTCTGGTTTCTTCTACTTAGTGTAATATATTTGAGATCCATCCATGTCGTTGGGTGTATTAGCAGTTTGTTCCTTTTTATTCTATGCTCAGTAGTTATAATATATAGTATAGTATATAGTAGTTACAATATATAGATATGTTACAACTGAAGAACATTTGAGTAGTTTCCAGTTTTGGGTGATTATGAAAAAGCCACTACAAACATTAGTGTATAGGTTTTTGTGTGGGAATGAGTCTTATGTTTTGTTTTTAAATCCCAAGTTATACTTTTACCTGCACAAAATATTTTCTATATTGCCTTTATGTTAATTCTTATACCTAGAGAATATGCCAACCAGTTAAAAATAATATAAAATCAGAAATTGAATTAAATTAAATAATAAAGAGATCAACTTTTGCAAATTCCTTCCTTATAAACATTTTTGTAATCATCTATTGAATTAAGAGCAAAAATATTCTATTAAAGTTATATATTAATAACTCAAAATCCTGTTTAGACCACACAAATTAAAAATCGAGGCCGGGCACAGTGGCTCAAGCTTGTAATCCCAGTACTTTGGGAGGCCGAGGCAGGCAGATTGTCTGAGGTCAGGAGTTCAAGACCAGCCTGGCCAATATTGTGAAAACCCATCTCTACTAAAAATACAAAAATTAGCCAGGCATGGTGGTGGGCACCTGTAATCCCAGCTATTCGGGAGGCTGAGGCAGGAGAATCACTTGAACCCGGGAGGTGGAGGTTGCAGTGAGCCCAGATCATGCCATTGCACTCCAGCCTGGGCAACAGAGTGAGACTCAGACTCCAAAAATAAAAATAAAAAATAAAAAAATAGAAATCAATGGTGTTACTAACTGGGACTGTTGTATCACAATGAATGAAGGAAAAAGAAGTAAGAAAGTTGGCTTGAGAAGGAAAGTGTTTTATGCCTCTTTCAAAACTTTCTAATTTGATATATTATGAGTTATAATATATTATAAATTTAACCCAACTGGTTAGTACTTTTTGTTCATGATAACTAGGAAAGGATTTGAGCGACAAAATGGAAACATGGTAGATGTTACCTAGCATGTTGTGGTAAAGTGGAATGGCCCGTCCATGGGTAGTAAATGCAGTCATGACTAGTGGGACCGTTACACCTGCAGGCAATTACAGAACAGAAAACATCATTCTCCATCCACAGTGACATGCACACACATGCACCAGTGCTCACACATGGAGCCTTGGAGGAAGAACATGGGAAGCAAGCACACCAAGTACCTATCCATCAGGCCGATGCAGTCTTCAATACTTGAGCCTATGCACCTGCAGAAAATGCAAATTTAAAAAAATACAAGGGGAAAAAAATTAGTCATTTAAAAAATCAGTAAAATAAATATTGATTGTCTCAAATTCTTATAACTATTAGACTATTTTGGAACACAATGAATTTCAAGCCAGGAAGATTTTTGCTTGATGAATATACAGAAATGAATTGCCATTATCAACCAAGTGGGATGCAAAGAAATGCCCAAAGAAAAGGAAATTTTACATTGGTTCTGTGAATAACTTCCAAATGCACAGCTCACTTCTAATACTTTCAGTTGATATGCATCATACATGATTACATGTCTCAACAAACAGGTTGATATTTCAATGACTATAATTGTTTTCATGTGTATGGTTTCTTCTTAAAGGCCTTAAGTTTAAATAAAAAAAAATAAGAAAACCATGAGCCATTCAATATAATATAATAACCTGATGCTCAATGCTTATTAAAGATTGATTTTGGCAGAAAATGAGTCAACATGCTTTAATGCTATTCTCATGGATACTTTACATAATCACATTATTCTGGTTCTTGGTTGTGCCTGTCTTTAAAAGATACTTATCTTAAATATGAATTTATTTTAAAAGAAAATCAACTGGTTTCACCATACTGTGGTTTATCTTGACACTCTCTTTTAAAATAGCAATGCCATAACAGGCAAACAAAAACAAGTTTTTAAACTACTGTAATAATGAACTCAAACAATAACAGATAAATAAATACTATGTTAGGAAACGAATTACCTTTGAGACCCAGGTAAGTAAAGAATACACTGAGACTAACATTTAAAGGGAATTACATAAGTACACAGAATTCTAATGTACAGTCCCTAGAATTTCATTTTGAACCAATATAGAAATATTATTTCTTTCATCTTCCAATATACTTGAACTCTTTTTCTTTTCCTTTTCTCCCATCAAAGACATATAGCTCCAGAACATTATCAAGATCCTTTTTATAGTTATGATTTATAGAAGTGCCTGATTTTGCTGGTAATAAATATTACATATATTTCCAAACTTTTAATTTTCAGATTTGAAGAAGAAGCTGAATATAGGATGATCATATAATGATGTAAAAAGGTGCCAATGTATAAGGCCAGTCTATCCTTTATATATTTAAATAAGTCTAAACATTGGTGAACTAATATAATATACCTATAATACCAATTAAGTCACTTATCTCTGTGCCTCATAAACATTTGTTATAACATTCCTGCTAGCTGAAAAATTGATTTTGGTTTTTGTTTGGAGTAGCACAGACAAATTTTAACCTATAGAAATAGAGAGAATACACCTGTATGAAAAGTCTTTTAAAAAGCAACTAAAAAGGAAAAAAACTAGAGTACATAGCATTAAATTGGTATTATATATATTCTATAGTCAAAATCATTTCTAAAAATGGAAAATTAACTACTATAAAAGCTTCCAACTTGTCTTATATAGTTTTCTTTTCATTATATTCCAAAGAACTTGTGTTTTTCTAAGTTCCTGCTCTATCTTCTTGAAAATTATTTTTATACCATATTATCATTTTGTAAAATTAAAAGTCTGCTTATTAGTTCCAAGTAAGAACCTAAAAAGCCATGGCTAGTTTGCAATCCATCTTTATAATAACCCTTGAAAGATTAAAAAAATTCAAAACTAAAATTTAACTTGAGGGAAAAGTGTGAATATGAAAGATACTCATTCATTAAAAAAAGCCCTGTGTTACATGTCTACTAAGTGTTCCTAGTATTCTAGGAGCTAGAGGGAGAAAAAAAGATGAATTAGACATTTTTCTATTCTCAATGAGCTACGAATTTAATGAAGGAGACAGATGCATAAACAGATGTGTATTGAATAATGTGATAAATGTAATAAGAAACATGAAAAAGTGGTTCAGGGTAGTGTGGAGGGCGGACACCTACAGCCACCCTAGAAGGGCATGATAACCCTCTTGGGGGAGGTAAGAAGCTGAAATTTATAGTGCTGTGAGCTGGGGCTGGGGTGGCAGTGGTTTCTGCAGGAGCAAAAGCACAGACCTGAAGAAATGTATTGTATATGCAAAACAACTACAAATAATTCTTAGCAGTTGGAGAGCAAAGTATGAGGCAATACGAAGAGGGGAAAAAAGAAGTTAGAACATTAGGTGGGAGCCAGATTTTGAGAAATATTTGCTTAGTAACAATCAATAGAAAATCACTGTAGGGCTTTAAAGAAGTAGTGAAGTTACTAGATTAGTATTTTCAGTAAATCTCCTTGTCCTGTGGACACTAGTCAGCTGGCAGCCAGGCTGACTCATTTGGCACAAAGACTACTTTAGTCCATGTAAGAGATGATGGACTAAACTAGGGAAATGGTAACTGTGATGGAGGCAGAAGAACAGATTCAAGAAATACCTCAAAAGATAGAGGGAATAAAAAAGAGCAGTTGATTCCTGATTTCATGAAAGTGAAATGATGAAAGGAGTTAAAGAAGACTTACGTGTCTAGCTTTGCTAATAGTGGTACCATCACTGAGAGAATCCAAGAAGATGAATATCTTTCTTCCTGTATGTGTTAGGGGATGAGGAGTTGATAATTTCAGTTTCGTGTATCTAGAGTTTAGTATGGTTGTCCTACATCTAGGTAGAAATGTTTATCAGCAGTTGGAAAGATGAGTGGCTAAGGGGGAAAGAAGGCATGAGTATAATGATCAGTCTTGAAATAGCATGTAGGAGAAAGTTGAAACCATGTAAATGAATAGATGGCTAAAGAAGATATAAAAAGTGAGAAAAGCAGAGGCTGAAGATGGAAACCCAAGGAACCCCAACAGTATATGACATAAGATGAGTTCTTTGTGCCGGAAGCGTGGGAAAATATAATTGAGTAAAACCAATCAACTGTAGTCTCATGGAAGTCAAATCGGAAAAGAACTTCAAGAAAGAGGGGGTGATCATCAGTGCGAAAGGCAGAGAAGTCTGGTAAAATAACTCTTAAGATAATTTTACTTGTCATTGTCATGGTCACTAGAATTTAGGTTTTTGTGAATTGAGAAGCAAATTGGAGAGAGAAAAATAGAGGCAGGGGAAAATGGTGGGGAGGGACTGAGGGAGCAGGATGCAGGGTCAAGAAAAGTTGTTGAGGGGATTGTGTAGGATATTTGAGATTCAAACCTATTTTTAAACTGAGAATGAAAGAAAAAAATGAAAGACAAAGAAAAATAAGAGTATGACTGAAGTGGCACCATTCTTTCTAAATACAAGCCGCTGAAAACTAAAATATGTATATTGTTTTTCAACTCTTTGTATTTTCTGTAAGCAACTAATTAGAAAATGTAATTTGCATCCATTCGGCAAGATCATAGAACAACAGAAACACTAAACTTTTGAAGAGCCAAAATCACAAATAAATAACTGAATCAAAATCTAGAATAATAGAATTATAAAAAAAAGTTTCAAAGTAGAATACTTACAGAAAATTAGAAAAATAAAACACAACATGTCTAATTAACAAATTCCAAAACAATATCTAAAGTTCTGAATATTAAACTGTGTTTAACCTTTGTTAGTACATAATGACTTATAAGTTCCTTGATGTACTCATTTAACCAACATAGTTTAGATATTTTGATAAAATCTTTAAATTTTGAAATGAAAATGAAGGAAATTTAAAAAATTTTCCATTAAAAGATTATAGACAAAACTTCCACAAGCAGCCCTTCTTTCCTTCTCTTGATGAATAAAAATTCTTTCATTATATCAGTTTAAGAATTTTTAAAAAATTGATAAAAAGATTAAGGTACATGTGACATTTAATAATATAAAATCATTACTCTAATATCAACAAAAACATGCAATAAGATTTTTAAAAAGATGCTCCATAAAATAACCATTTCATTCCAAGTCTAAAATGCAGGTTTGGTTTGATACAAAACCTAAGTTAAACTGACATTAAATGAGCACATACTCAAGTGATGTTAGTGAGGAAACAATCATCCTTGCCGTCACCACAATTTAATTACATTAGTTAAGTTTACAAATCTTTAAAAAAATTCTATCTTGCTAATTTCAAATCTGAACATCATTCCTAAGTTTTAAATTCTTGCTCATCATTTCAAAATACTGTGGAGAAGGGTCTGGTCTCTAACAGGAGATATAAATTAAATAATATAAATTTACTGGACTGTGAGCTCATTGAGGTCAGAAGCTGTGTCTTGTTCATTTCTGAATTTTCCTATCACTGTATGTGATGCAGAGCAGATATCCAATATAACAAACTTGAAGAGTGAATAAACTAAGAAAAGATTGTTAAAATAAAAATTCTATAGTCAAGGTAAGAAGAGACAAACTTGTTGTTTCCATGGATATTAGTGAGAATCTTCTGATAAGGACTAAATAGATGACCTATTTTAAGTGTCTAGAGAGCTTGTTAGAGCCATTATATTTAATGTACTTTTAGAGTGGTAAAAGTGCTTTTAAAGTATGACACAGATAACTTTATTTTCAGAAAAATCATTAAACAGTATTCAAAGTAAGAACTTTAATTCTAAAAAGTGTGATTTGAAAGATTATTTTCATTAATCTGGTTCTTGAATTATCTGACATCATATAGGCATATAAAAGAAAAGCTGTTTTCCAAAGTAGAACTGGCCTGGTGAGCTCACACTTACTGATACGTTGATTATTATGTGTGGTTAGGAATAAAAATAGTCACTTGCTCCATCATCCTCACTGCCCCTGTGGTTTTCCTAGGAAATATCATATCTCTATATGCTCAATTTGGTAAGAAGGGACTGACTGCACAGAACACCTTATTGCTTCAGTAAAATATCTCAAAGCACAATGTTGCACTGCAATAGAGTATATATGAGGATTTAGGAATTTAGGAATCACATCCTTTGGGAATTCCTGGGACTAGAATACTGTGGGACTAGAACCACAGCATTTTTATGAAGTGAGCGAATCTGGACAATATAGAAGATATTTTAAAAACAGGATGGCAGAAAGCTAAATGAAAACAGAGACAAAAATCCTTCAGGATTAAGTCAGTCATTAGAGAATGCATTTACCTTGGAAGATGCCAGGGAGTACAATATTCAAATTCTGTCTCAACTTAATTCTGCAGCTGCAAATTGCTAAAGGCGTCTTTTTTTCTGTTCACTTGGAGTTCCCAAATGCTCTGGTGAGATTTCTTCCCCATTACACCTTCATCCTTCCTTTTGACTGAGATCCAGATTTTGTTGCTACCATAAACTAATCTCTTTTCATTGCCTCATATTTCTACTTCCCCCACTATATATGTTTATTATTATTAGATAATAATGATTTAAAAGGGCAGAGAGGAAGACACACCAGCCATGCATCCAGACTATGGCTCTGCGATCTCACTTTCATTTCCCTAATGGCCTCATTGTAATTAGATTTGCAAAAACAGCAAAAGGTCTCATTTTGAATGGCAACAGCTGTTGACATCAACATTATATTGAATAATTTACTGGTTTAATTTTAGCTGCAAAACAATAAAATTCTCTTGTGGATGATTTTAGCAGGCAAAGTTTTCTCTTTCTGTTGCTGACTCTTTCTTCTGCTCCGGCAGAACCAGTTGTTTTTTTTGTGAAATACTCTTAACTCAAGTGTGCCAAAAACTCACAAGGGGAGCAGTTTATTACCTCTAGTTTCCTTGAAGCAAAGTGTCTATGTGACTATTTCAGTACCCTAAATGTATACGTGCTTATATGTGAACCAATGAATTGGCAATTACCACTTTCAAGGCGAATTTGAATATGAATGGCAGAATATTACTTTACCTTTTGAGGATCTGCCACTTCACAGAGTGAGTTAAGCTTATGTCTTGACCTGCAGGAAATTGTAGCAACATCTGCAAATTGATGTTTTCTTGGCAGGAAATGATGTCGCTTGCTTAACTTCTTCAGTATCCCCTAACAGCTATCGCTTAATCTGGCAGAAAATCTCTTTATGGAATCTCACACTTTCCTGCCAGATATAAAGTACCCAAGCTGATTCTCAACTACAAATGTGTGTGTGTGTGTGTGTCTGTATGTGTCTGTGTGTGTGTGTTTATATGTGTATGTGCACATGCCTATAGGCATTCA
This sequence comes from Pongo abelii, assembly GCF_028885655.2. Lineage (NCBI taxonomy): Eukaryota > Metazoa > Chordata > Mammalia > Primates > Hominidae > Pongo > Pongo abelii. The sequence goes on from NC_071996.2 coordinate 115,008,181, forward strand.
CAATGGAGAAAAGGCTTTATGGGCAGTAGGAGGATGGCAAATGTAACACTGCTTTCAATTATAAATTATTCACCTTCCGGAGGAATGAAAAGGAAAAATCCTTACTAAAATAGATTTGTTGTCTCTTAAGAAATAGTTGTTGGAATTTGTTAGATGAATGACATTATTTCTTTTACAGTTCAGTGCTTTTCTTCTTTCTGTAATGTGTCTTTGTTATTCAACTGTTATCAATATCAAAGGTAATCTAATTATTATTCATTGCACAATGTATTCTTTTGAAAAACAGAAAAAAAAATTTACCAAGCTTCAGATTGCCCTATATCAGTCAAAGAAATTCAAGGCTAAAGGATTACTTGTAACAAGGTTACTATCACAAAATGTACTTGTTATTTTTTAAATATACGTATCACTAGGTTCCCTTTTTCCCTGCCATTGTTACCTTTGTTCATATTTTTTGAAGGGGTAATTTAAGGTAGTATTTATCAAAGACAAATATCCTCACCTTAAGCTTATTGTGACAACAAAGAAACAGAAATAGAAAACTTCTGTTAAAGATTTGATAAACACAAACCTCAAAAGCATGATTACTGTCCTATCTTTTCTGAGATCTTGAATCTCCAATATAATTCGGAAGAATTTCTAAACTGCATCCAAAGTATACCTGACACTAGCTAGCTTCATGAAAGTGTTAATAGAATGGTTATAGGTAAAAGCTAAGCAGAAATATTTAAGGGTGTACAGAGTTGATTCCTTAAATCATTCTCTTAGTATTTCTCTTAAAATCAGCATTTTAAATATAAGGATTAGTAGAGTTCTATGAGAATGGTATACATTTCAGAGATACCAGGGATAAAGATACATGTGGATAACACATACCAGGTGAGCCCTTGGCCAGCAAGGATGCTTACCCTTGGGTGCAGTTTGGATGGCATGGGTGGCACTCCCGATCCGGATCAGCATACTTGAAAATGAAACTGTTTGCCCCCTGTAAGCCATCTGGACATTTTTCCACACAGTTTGGGCCATCTTTAAAATGAGAGCACTTTGTACAGTTGTCAGGACCCTGAAATGTGAAAAAGAAAAAAAAAAAGAAGAAAGAAAAATGGTGTCATTTCCTCTGGAATGTATTCATGTGGTTTAGTTACTGAGACTTCAGTAGGTGGCAAATCTTCCTCTAAGAGAATTGGAGAACATTTCCAGCAGTACAAATGTGGATGTAATTTTTGTAGTACAAACAGTGCAAAGAAGATCCGTCAAGTTCAGTTTTGATACCCTGTATGTGTGAAAACACTATAATAATATATTTGTTCTTGAAATATTTTCCTTGTTGACATAAGCAGTTCCTGGGCCAACTGATTTCCATGTCATGACTCTAATGTGACTTAATTCGATCAGCAAAATTGTCCAATGACTTTCTCAAAAGGATGTCAGTATTTTCTTCTTGTGATTTATTTCTGGCAATATTATAGTGCAGCAATTTTTAGTAAAACACATTTTCCCTAGAGGTATTTCATCACCATCACTGGGAATATGTGAATACTTTTACTAAATAGTTAATGAGAAAAGGGATATAATAGAAATTAACTAAAACTGAATTTCATATAAGAGTAGGATGTAAACTTTCCTTTGGTTGTACAATGACTTTATTTATAAAATGAATTTTAAAATTTGTTATGATAACATTATCAGGAATTAGGCAGTTTAGGTGAATAAAAATAATTCCTAGATTTTTGTTTATTTCATATCCACTGTGAAAACACTAAAAGTCATATTATGTCTATTTATAGGGATTTTAGTAAATCACAGAACAATACTGAAAGCCATATAAATGCACATTTTGATGAGCAAAATAGTCCATAATAATAAAGCAAATACATACAAACAAAGGCTCCATGAAGAAACTTATCCAAGGATGAAGATAATATAAATATGAGTATAATAAATGCAAATAGAACAAACTCACTCTATATATTTATGTTTATAATATACATTAACTTTCTAATATATAGAATGTTAATAAGTGATAACGATATGAAAATATATCTAAAAGTCATGACAATATTAAGATGTTAAAACTAAAACATATATGAATTTTATAGAATACAAACTGATTTGGATCTGGTATAATGGATAGAAAACATACTAGAAATGAGTATATCGTCAGAGCAAAGAAAATTTAGAACACTTTGGTAAATGCTATCTTTCTTAAAAGACATCCCCGATGCTTTCATACATTCAGCTGTTGTGGACAACAGCTACCTGAAATGTACTTTTGCATCTCCTTTTTGGACACCATATTGTCTTAAAATACCTCTCCTCTTTGACCACTCCCCTTTGGAACTTCTTCCCCTGACCCATTTCTCCCTAAAATCTGGCTATGTTCGTAGGGTTCAACAATCATTACAGTTCACGTTGAAAACAACTTAAATAAATAAGATATAGTAAGTATACAGAGAGACAATTCTATCACACTTGTAGTTATAAACAATGAGAATTTGGCAGTCAGGAGTTAACACTAAGTTATAAAGAACTGGATATTAGGTAGGGATTGTAAAGATAACGGGAGTACCTTATATCCTAAACCAGGAGTGTCCAATGTTTTGGCTTCCCTGGGCCACATTGGAAGAAGAATTGTCTTGGGCCACACATAAAATACACCAACACTAATGACAGCTGATGAGCCAAAAAAAAAAAAAAATTGCAAAAAAACTCATAGTGTTTTAAGAAAGTTTATGAATTTGTGGTGGGTCACACTCAAAGCTGTCCTGGGCTGCATGTGGCCAATGGGCTGCAGGTGGGGAGAGCTTGTCCTACACAAATGTTCATCCAAGAGCAGCCAGATATTACAAATTGGTTACTTAAGGCATCAGAAAATCGAGAAATATGATATTTTACAATTTAAAAATGGAGGCATGTGAATGAAGAATAGAAGTGTAAAGAAGAAAAAGTAATCAGGAAGAGCTTTCAGGAAATCCTGAGTGGGGCTCAATCAAGCACTTGTCTATTTCACTATTTTGATGTGAGTCTCAGAGCTTGAAAAAAAAAAAAAAAGCCTATAAAGCCTAATCCTGATTCCACTTGAGGAGTTTGCTAATGGTAACTTCTTATTTCTTCCCAAAAAAGAATACTTCACATCTTTCCAATTTTAACACCTGCTTATGGGTACTTAGGCACGTAATATTGTCTATTACACAGAATCATTTACTGTGCAAGTATGCTCAGTACCATGACTTATTGTACAAGACAAGAGACATGCTGATGTCTTCTTGCAGCACACAGAATAAAACTTACAATGAGTAAATTAGGCAGAGTCTGAATTAAGAATTAGGAATTATTCTTCTAAGTAATGTAAACGTATTTTTCTTACAATGTAAAATCATGTCCAGGTGAAGTCAAAAGATATAAAGTTATAAAAGTAAAATCAAGTTCATATTTAGTCTTTAAGTATACTGTAATGAGATAAATAACTTTTTGTTCTTTGTTTTTTAGGCATCTTTTAACTATAGTCATGTGACACTTAATGACCGGAATATATTCTGAGCAATGCATCATTAGGTGATTTCATCATTGCGCAGATATCACATAGGGTACCTACGCAAACCTGTATGGTGTAGCCTACTTCATACCTAGGCCATATGGTATAGCCTTTTGCTCCTGGACTACAAACTGCACAGCATGTTACTGTACTGAATATTGTAGGCGATAGTAATACAATAATAAGCATGTGTGTATCTAAACATATCTAAATGTAGAAAGGGTACAGTAAAGGCATGATATTATAATTTTACGGGAACGCCATTGCGTTATGTCCATCACTAACTGAAATGTCGTTATGGAGTGCGTGACTGTATTTGATTGTATTATCATGATAGAAAACCTAATGTCCCAGGCTGACATAACTAAAAATGTCCTGGCAAATCTCAGAAAAAGAAACATACTGATTCCCTATCTCATTTCCATAATAAAGAGACTTAAAGAAATATACCTGTGTCTAATGTTTACTCTTTTTTCATTATATTCCCAAAGGCTTTAAGAACCGAGGCACAATAAATGAATTGATCAATGCAATAATAGAAAATGAAGGTCAAGGCAATATTCTTCCTTATCCCTAATTCTAAGCTACCTCTGGAGTCAATAATCTAGACAGACAACTAAAGGATAGGTTGAATCCTTATAGAAGCATGACTTTTTTTTTGAGTCGTCATTGATGTTTTTCTCTGGTAGCTACTGTAAAAGATAAATTTATTATTCACCAGTGACCAGTTATCTTCTATTCCAGTCACATGAGAAGATTATAATTCTCCTCCCACCAGAGATAAGATATGGCTTAATTTGGACAATGAAATATAACTAGAGGTGATTATGAGATAACTAGTGCTTAAGTCTCCAGCCTTCTCTCTCTGCTGCCATGACTCACAGACCCCATGTAGAAGTGGAAGTGCCATAAATTTAAAGCATCCCCGAATGGTAGACCATAACAGGGAGGGGAGCTGCCTTAGAACATTTCCCAGATTTCCAGTGTACTTTACAAGATGGACGGGTGTGGTGGCTCACATCTTTAATCCCAGCACTTTGGGAGGCCTAGGTGGGCAGATCACTTGAGGCCAGCAGTTCAAGACCAACCTGGGCAACATGGTGAAACCCCATCACTACAAAAAATATAAAAATTAGCCAGGCATGGTGGCACGTGTCTGTAAACCCAGCTACTCAGGAGGCTGAGGCATGAGACTCATTTGTGCCCAGGAAGCAGAGGTTGTAGTGAGCTGAGACCACGCCACTGCACTACAGTCTGGGCGATAGAGTGAGACTCCGTCTCAAAAAAAAAAAAAGAAAACAAGCAAAAAACAACTATGTACTTTATATGAAAAAAAAGAACTTAAACTTATTTATGTAAGCTACTGCAATATGGAAGTTATTTGTTATAGCAGCACAAATTTTATTAACCTAAATTTAACAGCTTTTTCACTTTTATAGGAATGTATTTCAAAATCAGTTTCCTTACTATTTTTTCTCTTCTTTTGCTGCCTCTCTAGCCTAAGTTTTGGTCTCCTGAAACGGTCTGATTTCCCAGGCTTGTCTTTCTTCTCATATTTCCTCCTATACCCTTCTGGATAGGACTGCATAAAAGTAATGAAAGTAAAGCAGAGTGAATAAAATTATGAAAAATTAAATAAAATATAGAAGACCAAGTGTGGACAGACAAGGACATAAGTGCAAAGGCCTTCTTTTATTTCCAATCTATCCCTTTCAAGATTACCCTAGATTTCTGTCATTTTTAAGAAGGATTATATTATCTCATTTTACTTATAGCTGTCATAGTCCCTGAAAGCATTTTATCCCTATTGCACTGAAGACATTGTTTCCTGGGGGACAAAAGTGAACTGAGATGTATGAGAAATTTGGAGTCAGAACTTCTATAGTTGAGTCACAGTTTCATATCCTACTGACGTGCTGACTTTTGGAGTAACTTTCTAATCATTATTGGTTAAATTTTTTTATATTTTAAAGGGAGAAAGTGATAGCATGCTTCAGATGTAACAGTGTTTGGTAAACATAAGTATATATCAGTTTTTAAATATGTATGACATTGACTTTGTAACTATTTTATCTCTGCTACTAAACTTTAAGCCTCTTGTAGGCAGATAAACATGTTTTCCCATGGCATCCTATAAGTAGCTATCGAATGGATGAATAAATGATAAAATAATAATAAATGATAAAATAATAACAAACATTCATACATGATACTAAATAAGCCAACACACCACAGATGTCTTCAGGCTTACCGGTCCATGGCATGTGAGGAGGCCATCTTCCATCTTCTCACACTGGGGGTCACACTCCACACAGATGGAGCCATTCTCAAACTCCCGAAATTCACTGTGAAAACAACAGCCACATGAGGAGGTGTAAGCAAACAAGCTGTCAACTTAACAAATGAAGTAACATCTGCTAAAAGTCCTATTGGCAGAGTAAATTCTAAAGTTTGTTTCTCTATGTGCCAGGAGCATCAGAAACATTAAGTTTTCCATTAAGAGAAAAGATAAACTGCAGCCAGATGGCTCTCCCTGCCCTCCATTGAGTTCAACGTTAGACTCATTCTGGAAACCTCTCTCCTGCAAGACATATTCCAGCAGTCTCAAAAAAAAAAAAGCTACAAAGTATAACTCTTCTGATGACACAGTAAAACCATTTTTACCTTTTTAAATAAGGCTGTGCCTGTTTTGTCTTTATATACAATTTTACTCTTGGAGAAGCTTTTATTTCTAAACTCTGAAAGAACTATTGTATTTTTCTTGTTGCTAAGTTACATGAATGTTCCCAATCCTTGTCCTTCAAATCCCAAGACTCTTCAATTTATTTTTGGTGAAACTTCAAAAACTACTTTGATTCCTCTTCTCCTTTTAAAATATCTGCCTTGGAGAATTAGAGAAAATATCTTTTTATGGTAGATTTCATTTTCTTATATTATTGATCTAATATCACAACATCTTTTTGCAGTCTAAATTCTTTTTGAAGTAATTCTATATGGTATACAATAAAAGAAACAGTTTAATAGTAACATCCTAAAACTTTCTAATTGAAATCTCCTGGGATGGCGGTCATCCCTTCCTATATCCTTACATTTTTGTGGCCATTTGTATATTACATGTTATCAACTTATGAATTTTACAATCAATGTCTACTGCAAAATTTTTTATACCAGTAATTACATATCAGTCATCTATAATATGTTTAAACCACCTCATCCCACTAAAATACAGGAGGATAAAGTACTGAGTACAGACAATTTAAAATGCCATTTACAAATCATTAATAAAATTTGACTATGTTTAGCTACTTTATTATTTTGTGCTTTTGTGTCCTGTGTTACTACTCCACACCAATAGCATTACAGATATGACAATTTTTGATTCATTAGGTGATACATTAAAATATATTTTTACCCAAAGTGAAGCATTCACTTTTTTCTCATTTGAATACTTTAAAGCCTTAATAAATGAAAGAAGTACAACGATGAGCTATGTTTTCTGTTGGTTAGTTTAAGACTACATCCATTCCAAGGCAAAATAATTAAGTTTGGTTTTCCAAATGAATAGCATAAATAGATGGCTTAATTATGTATGTAATGCACATATATTTAGTTACATGGATTATGCATTTTATAAAGTGAGATAGTAGTTTGTTATGGATCAAATCTTTTATAAATTTTCTTAATTTTAAAATCACAATTACATACAGACAGGTAATCTTTTGCATGCTTCACTGACATAAACCATACAAAGTACTCAACAAAGGAAACCTTCAGAATATAAAAGTCAAAATGAGTTGGTATGGGAGGGTAGTAAAATTATAAAGATAATCAAAAGCATTGTTTGCATAACAAAATTATGACAATTATAGCATGACTTGAGATTATCCACTGGTTTTGGATAATAGTTTCCTGGGTGATTAAAAGTTTATGGTACTAAATAAAGGTCATAGTTTTCGTATTACTAGAACAAAGGTCACGTTTTTCTTATTCTTCTTCTCCAAAACCCACTTCCCCACACGCAGACTTGAGGAATAAAATGTATGTCATAAAACAATCATGGAGATGGCCTGTTGCCCTTTTCTTCCATAGACTTCCATTTGACAGGCTTCTGATTTTCCTGCTCTCAGAAAAGATCCTCCTGGCAATCTCTATTACTTCTTCTGCCCTTTATTGTGACTTTCTCCATAATTTCTCTTTTTCTTTCCTGTCCTCTAGTGATTCTATTGTGACTTCGCCAGAGTTACCCTTTCACTTGAATCAGATTTAACAATTCATAGTCTATTAAGTATGAGCTTTGCATACGGAGCTTTGTTTCACTTGGTTTTGCTATGAAACATTTCTCACAGTTTTGTTGTATGTGTTACCTTAGCAAGTCCTGTGATCAAGAGTGAATACTCTGGGATCTAGTTTTTCCAAATTTAAACCCCAGGACTGACACTAATATTTCTAGGCCTTAAATACTTCAACTTCCTTAAGCCTCATTTTAAAAAATATCCTCTGTAAAAGGAAAAAAAAGATTTCATTGAGAAGTTGCAATTATAAAATGTACAAACAGAGCTTAGACTGGTTCCCTCTTTGATGTTTCTGTGTTGTTCTTAAACTTTCACAAGAGTTTAAGCATGTTGACAGATATGGGAAGTTCTAAAGTTCCACTGCAGTTACCTATCTTTTTCATTTTTATTGCTTGAGCATTGTAATTAAGAGTTGTTGAAATACAGTGATTTATATGACATGGATTTGAATGCTAATCAGCCAGTAATTGACTGATTTTCATTTTTCCCTTCAAAAAGTCCTCTTTTTAGGATTTCTTCTCTTCTGGAGCCACATTTTTTAACACACACACATATATATATATTTAATATATGTAATATTTATTTATATATATAATTATATATATATTTAATATATATTTAATATATATATAACAAATAGGCTCCCTGGATTTTGGTAAATGTCATATTTATATTTGATTACTTTCAGTAGTTTTAAAAATGGCCATTCTATTTAACCATTTAATCAATTCAGATAAATAGATGAAAAAGAAAATAATGATAATATTTACAGTAGAAACTCCAACAAGATCTTATGCATTTTCTTATTTGATAATCACAACTGTCCTATAAAGTTAACACCATTATTATTCCCTTTCATATAAGAAAATCAGTTGAGAATGATTAGATCTTTTGCCCAAGTTTGGATGTTTCAACTAGGAAGTAATGAAGTTGGCATATAAACTTGTTTTTCCTCAAAGGCTATCATAACCATCAGCCAATGTTGAAAGAAACTAGCCCATACCACAAGATGGAAGGTGGGCAATCCATTATTGGGCAGGCAAGAATTGCACCAGATACATACATTGATCATCTTTCAAACTAGCCCCATGCTTATGGTTTCCTGGGGTGCCATAATTACTGCAAAACACATTAAAAACTAAGTTATAGATTTGATTTTATGATGTAAATATGAAATATGCTAAATATAAAAAACAGTGTGGTAATCAGTGTTTCTTCAGGAAACCTGTATTTTTCCTTTGGTTAGCTTTCATTGTTTTGCAGAAATGAGACAGAAACTGATGTATACATCCACATTTATAAATTTCATATTTCTGAAAAGCTAAAAACTGTAATATTAAATAAAAACAATGGTGTTCTGGGAAAAAAACAAACAAACAAAAAATCAAGATGAAAAATCAGATACCTTACGTTCTAGCATTGTCCTGAGTCCTATATAGTGTTGCGAGTTTAGCCCATACTTAATTAAATACTATAAGATGCTGCTATTACACAAAATGATTTCCATAATTAATTTCCTCTTTAGAATTGTACATATATATTCAATAAACTTTTAATGCAATATTCAGTTAATGAAATTAGTCTATTGTGTTCCATTTTAATTTATTAGTCTATTGTGTTTTGCTTCATTTATCAATTGCTGAACGCAAAAGAAAGCATATTTTGATCTGAGGTATTTTATGTTCATAATATTGGGAACAAGCATCAACATGATTCAATGAGACAAGCAGCAAATAATTTCCTACTCATTTTCAAATTACAAGCCAAAGTTACCTCACAAAATTAAATGCTAAAATTTTCCTGAAAAATGATTAAATTCTTATTTAAAATTTTTTATACTTATGCTTCTAATATTAATATTTTCCCTTATATTTTATGGAGGGAATTGGTTTTGGACATCTTGCAAAGAAGAGACATGTCAATATCATTATGATCTATATATTTTTATTTTTCTCTTGTAAAATGCAAAATTCCAGTGTTATTTGTTGGATATCAGTGGGATAATTCATGAGGCACAAGAAGAAATGAAAGAACTTCAAAACTATACTTTCCAAAGCTATTGAAAATACTTTCAGGCCAGGTGCAGTGGCTCATACCTGTAATCCCAGCACTTTGGGAGGCCGAGGTGGGCAGATCACCTGAGGTCAGGAGTTCAAGACTAGCCTGACCAACATGGAGAAACCCTGTCTCTACTAAAAATACAAAATTAGCCTGGCATGGTGGCGGGCACCTGTAATCCCAGCTACTTGGAGACTGAGGCAGGAGAATTGCTTGAACCTGGGAGGTGGAGGTTGTGGTGAGCTGAGATCAGGCCATTGCACTCCAGCCTAGGCAACAGGAGCGAAACTCAGACTCAAAAAAATACATTAAAAAAAAAAAAAAAAGAAGCCAGGCGCCGTGGCTTACGCCTGTAATCCCAATACTTTGGGAGGTCAAGGCGGGTGGATCACGAGGTCAGGATATCGAGACCATCCTCACTAACACAGTGAAACCCCATTTCTACCAAAAATACAAAAAATTAGCCAGGCTTGGTGGCGGGCGCCTGTAGTCCCAGCTACTCAGGAGGCTGAGGCAGGAGAATGGCATGAACCTGGAAGGTGGAGCTTGCAGTGAGTCAAGATCACGCCACTGCACTCTAGCCAGGCAACAGAGCCAGACTCCATCTCAAAATAAAAATAAAAGTAAAAATAAAAATAAAAATAAATAAATAAAAGAAAATACTTTCAGTGAGCAACATAATAAAATTTGACTTAGGAGCAGCACTAAAAATACATTATCACATTAATGAAGGACAAGAATGATGCATCAAATAGTATGTTATGATAAAGTGATTTTATGAATATATGAAATGTTATGCAACCAGGTACTTACTAAGTTCTATTACCGGTAATGTTATTATTGAAGTACCAGATAAAATTAAAAATACTTAATTTAAAATACTGCTTAGATTATCTAAAACCTGGCAGAACACTTTCAAAACCACTTCAAATAGAAACTACAGTGGTAGTTTTTCTATTGGGCCAAGCATTTGTCAAAGACAGAAGCAAGCCATTCCTATATACAAATAGACATAAAAGTGAGTAGAAAAACACAAACAAACAAACAAACAAAAACAAGAAAACTTGCACTCCAGATGAAATTTATAGGGAAGTATGAGAGGAAAATAACAAATATTATTGGGATATATGGAGAGGAAGATTACTTATAACAATCTCCTTCATAAAGAAAACTGGAATATATTTCTCCATTTGGCTTAAGTGTAAATTGCTATAATTTATTAAGAATTGTATGAGTATGTTTTTAAAAATGCATATAATAGTAAACTATGTATTTGAACTTGTAATTTCAAATAAAATTATTTCTCCTTAAAAGAATGCGTCTATGTGTTGTCTCTTTTATGCAACAAGAGCTCTCCTTAAAAATCCTGGCCTGCATTTTACCATTTTCTTATAATTTAAAAATCAGAGCTAGGCCACATGCGGTGGCTCATGCCTGTAATCCCAGCACTTTGGGAGGCCAAGGCAGGCGGATCACTAGGTCAGGAGTTCGAGACCATCCTGGCTACAACGGCGAAACCCCGTCTCTACTAAAAAATACAAAAAATTAGCCGGGCGTGGTGGCAGGCTCCTGTAGTCCCAGCTACTTGTGAGACCGAGGCAGGAGAATGACGTGAACCCGGGAGGTGGAGCTTGCAGTGAGCCGAGATCAGGCCACTGCACTCCAGCCAGGGCGACAGAGCAAGACTCCGTCTCAAAAAAAACAAAAACAAAAACAAAACAAAACAAAACAAAAATCAGAACTAATCAGTCCTTCAAAGCTCATGAGGTGAAGGCAACCCTAGAAGAAGCCTTACCCATCATAGAGGTTACAAGACTCTATGCAGATCCTTCCTCTACTGAAGCGGCGACACGACAGACACTGGTCTGGCCCAGGTCCCCAACAGCCATCACTGGAACACAGATGGTTGCACACCATTCCTTCAGCAGCTGTGAAACACCAAAATCAAGGAGAAATAAAACAGAGGATTATGTCAAAACTTAAAATCTTCCTAGGTAATGCTATTTCTAAAGGAGTTCACTTAAAAGAGATCTATAGCAAATGACTTTGGTGGCCTATCCCATCGTCATGTCCCATCCTACCCGCAACTTCTTCTATATTGCAGAGTCCTGGTAGCTGTGTTTATACAGCAATCTTGCATTTTTCATAAGGTTAAATGAAAGTGAATTGCCTGTATAAAAACTATTGGGAGGACAGGTGATATAAATTATCTGTCCAAGCCAAAGAGTAAACCACACTTCTCTCAAGCCAATGCTTTGCTCCACTAATACATAAAATATTTTGGCTTCTCAGTTTGAGAGCTTCATGAAGAAATAGAAAAAAATAATATTGTCCTGAAACAAAAAAAGTATTAAAAGAGGAAAAGAAACAAAAAGAATAATTTATGGAGGGTAAGAAGGGGAGAAGGGAATAGAAATAAAACACAAGTTTTTTGTTTTCTTTGTTTTGTTTTGTTTTTTTTTGAGACAGATTCTTGCTTTGTCACCCAGATTGAAGTGCAGTGGCACGATCTTGCCTCACTGCAACCTCCACCTCCCGGGTTTAAGCAATTCTCCTGCCTCAGCCTCCTGAGTCGCTGGGATTACAGGTGCACACCACCACGCCCAGATAATTTTTGTATTTTTAATAGAAACAGGGTTTCACCATGTTGGCCAGGCTGGTCTTAAACTCCTGACCTCAAGTGATCCACTCACCTCAGCCTCCCAAAGTGCTGGGATTACAGTAGTGAGGCACTGCGCCAGCCAAAATATAAGTTTTCTACAGGACCCTGCTGTATTCTGGCTAGGTCTACCTTGCTATTAGTCAAGTCATCACACGTAAGGAAGAAGTTTTGAAAGAATATTCAGCAAATTACAGTGATTATTTATGCAGAAGTGTAGAGATTAAAGTAGTAACAATAGTCTTTAGTGTTATCTCTATGTTATCTCTATTTTTTGTTGTTGTTGATGGTAGAAGGGCCAAATAATTTTTAAATTTCCACTTAAGGCTAATCATCTTTGTTTCCCTTTATACTGAATATCTTTTATTCAGGATATTATTATTTATACTGTATGACATTATTTTAGTGAAGAGAGATTCGATATTGATAAGAAGAGCCATAAATACTTCAAATGTTATTCTGTGTGTCTGAAAGTGATTTGAGGTATTTGAAACACAACTGTATGTGGTATTCATGAAATATTAATAATTCTAAAGAAGATTAAAATATCAAAATCAACTTTATCTTTCCATTGGTTACCAATTTTACTTATTATGAGATGTAAAATTTTATGGCAAGAACATTTGTGAGGTGGGTTGGGATGGCACTGAATATGGTAGTTTAATATAAGCAGGCAACCATATCTGTGAAATCTGTGAAAGTTAACTTCTCTAACATATGCTTGAGAGAGCAAATCGCCCACACCTGTGATCCTGACTAGTTCTGAAACAGTGAAACAAATATTCCAATTCATATTTTCTTTGTCCTATATCCTGGGGTTATTAAAAAGGCCCCATGGTAAACTGTGTAAAAATTTTTTAAAGGCAGACTTAGATCTATCAACAAATCTTGCTACTTCTTGAATAATCTCTTTCAGTATAGTTTAAGAGAGGAATGTGTGTGTATGTGTGTCTGTGTGCAGCAGTTTTATTGAGGTATACATGGCATACAATATACTGCTCATAAAGTATACCATTTGATAAGTGCTGACATCAAGAACCACATCTACAATCAAGATAATTAATGTATTCATTATCTCCAAACGATTCCTCATGACCTTATGTAATCCTTGCCTCCTGCACCATCCTCCTTAGACAATCATTGGTCTGCTTTCTGTTACTCACTGTACATTAGTTTGCATTTTCTACAATTTTTAATAAAGGAACTTATACAGTATATTTTCTGTTTTTATATGGTTTCTTTCACTTGCATAATTATGTTGCGTTTCATCTATGTTACTGCATGTATCAATAGTTTATTCTTTTTTTTACTGAGTATATTCTATTGTATGGATATATGAAATTTATAATCCATTCACCTATTGACAGACATTTAGACTGTTCCATTTTGGGTGTTAAAAATAGTAGTAGTAGATTACTATGAATATATGTGTAAAAGTCTTTGTATGGGCATACACTTTCTTGTCCTTTAGATAAATACCCAGGAAAGGAATGGCTGGACAATATGGTAGGTATATGGTTAACTTTTTAAGAAACTGTCAAATTGTTTTTCAAAGTAGTTGTACCATTTTACATTCCTACCATCAATGAACACAACTCAAAATTTAGTTTCTCTACATCTTCACCAACACTGATGTGGTCACTTTGTTCAATTTTAAACTATCTAATTTGAACGCAGTAGTTCCTGATTGTGGTTTTGATTCACATTTTCCTAATGATTAAAAATGCTGAATATCTTTTAATGTGCTTATTTTTACATATCTCGTTTGGTCAAGTGCCACCAAATCTTTTCCCCATTTTATATTGTATTGATTGTTTCTTAATGAGTATTGAGAGTTTTTTATATATTCTGCAAGTATTTTCTCCCAATTTTAGCCATGTCTTTCCATTATTTTAATACTGTCTTTTGAAAGTAGAAGTTTTTCATTTTGATAATTTATCAATTTTTTTTTAAATCATACTTTTGACATCATATCTAAAAAGTTTTTGGTGTGTCCAACCCAGGTTCACAAAGGCTTCCTCTGGTATTTTCTTTTATAAGTTTTACAGGTTTCGCAATTAGCCATATGATTCATTTAGAGTTAATTTGCACATATGGTACTGTATTAGTCACAGTTCTCCAGAAAACTAGAACCATTAAGAGATTTTATACACATCACACACACACACATCACACACACACACACACACACACAATTGGCTCACACAAGTATGAAAACTGAGAAGTTTCACCATTTTCCACCTGAAAGCTGGAGACCTATGGAAGCCAGTGGTGCAGTACCCATCTGAGTCTAAAGGCCTGAGATCTGAGAGGAATGATGATGTAAATTCTGGTCCAAGTCCAAAGGCCTAAGAACCAGAAGCATCAATGATGTAAGTTCCATTCCAAGAGTAGGAGAAAGATCAATGTTCTAGCTCAAGTAGCCAAGCAGAGAGAGTGACTTCTCCCTTCTTTCAACTTTTTAATTTGGACCCTCAGTGTACCAGATGATGCCCACCCACACTGGTGAGGGCAATCTGTTTCATTTAGTATACCAATTCAAATGCTAACCTCATTTAGAAACATCCTCACAGACATCTCCAGAAATAATATTTAAAAAAATATCTGGTCACCCCATGCCCCATTAGGTTGATATATAAAATGAACAATCACAGGTACTATGTAAGGATCTATTCAGTTTTTGTATATGGATATTCAATATTTCCAGTATCATTTGTTGAAAAGATACACTTTCTGTATGAAATTTGCATATTTATAAGAAATAAGTTGTTCATACATTTCTGGTTCTCTACTCTCTTCCATCTATTTCTCTCTCACAGTATTTTTCCATAATTTTACTTTGAATGTACTTGTGCTTTTATATTTCAAGTCCATGTCTTGTAAGCAGCAATTATTGAGCCTTGTTTTTCTTTATTCCAATCTGATAATCTCTGCCCTTTAATTAGGGTGTTTGAACCATTTACATTTAATGTAATAATTGAAATAATTAAGTTGAAATAATTTATCTTAGTTTTTTTTTTCCTGTTGGTCCATTCTGCTCTCTTCCTCCTTTTGTTCTTTTCTCTTATGTTTTGGATAAATTGATTATTAAAATGATTTTATTTTATTTCTATTTGTGTTTTTCTGCATATGTGGCTTATAAGCTCTATAACTTTTGATTTGCTATTTTATCTTTTGGATTTATAATATAAATATTTTAAATTAAATATTTTATTCTGAAATAATTGTATATTAATGTGCAGTTGTAAGTAATGATACAGAGAGATACCGTGTTATAGACACTGAGTTTTATCTCATAAGATCTTAAAAAGTTTATAGTACAGTAACACAACTGGACATTGGCATTGATATAGGCAAAATACAGATTTCCTCATAGCAAGAATCCTTAATTTTGCACTTGTATCTTCACACTGACTTGTCTCCCACCTTCCCTTTAAACTTACCCATTAGAGCTCCATTGCTGCAACCTCTAATCTCTTCTCCATTGCTGTAATTTGGTAATTTTAAAATTTATATAAATGGAATCGTACAGTATGTAATTTTTCATAATTGGCACTTTTGTCAATTAGAGTACATATGCAGAGATTCATCCAGGTTGTTGTGTTTATTGTTTGTTTCTTTTTATTGATCATAGTATTTCATAGTATGGGTTACTACAATTTAACTATTTACCCATGAAAGGATATTTGGGTTGTTTCCAGTTTGGAGCTACTACAATTAGGGCTACTATAAACATTTGTGTATATGATTTTGCATAAATATAATTTTCATTTTTCTGTAATAAATTCTCGGGAGTTAATTGCTGGGTTATATGGTAGTAACATTTTAGTTAGGGTTTTTTTTTTTTTTTGAGGAAGTAGCAAACTATTTTCTAGAGTGATTGTACCATTTTACAGTCTCACCAACAATGTATTCATTATTACATTTCTCTGCATCTTCTCCCACATTTGATTTCATTACTCTTTTTATTTTAGCCATTCTGATAGGTGTAGTAATATCTCACTGTGTTTTAAATTTATATTTCCATAAAATGGCTAATAATGTCAAACATTTTTAATATGCTTATTTTTCATTTATATACTCTTCAGAGAAATGTTTCTTCGTATTTTTGACGATTGTAATTAGATTTCATTTATTTATTTATTTGCTATTTAGTGCTACTTTTTGTTCTTTATATATTCCATCTATCTATGAAACCATTCCTATAAACTTTGTAACACTAATAAGGGAAGATGGGAGGGGGAGAAATGAAAATAAACCAAGTGGCCGGATACAGTGGCTAATGCCTATAATCCCAGGATTTTGGGAGGCCAAAACTGGTGGATTACCTGAAGTCAGGAGTTTGAGACCAGCCTGGCCAACATGATGAAACCCCATCTCTACTAAAAACACAAAATTAGCTGGGCATGGTGTTGCATGCCTCTAATCCCAGCTACTCAGGAGGCTGAGGAAGGAGAATAGCTTGAAACCAGGAGGTGGCAGTTTCAGTGAGCCAAGATTGCGCCATTGCACTCCAGCCTGGGCAACAACAGTGAAACTCCATCTCAAAATAAAATAGAAAAAAGAAAAGAAAAGAAAAGAAGAAAAGAAAAGAAACCAAGCTTGCACACTCATCATTAGTAATTAATGTAGCTTTCTGTTTGACCTGCTTCCTCATAGTTATTTGCTTTTGTCTCAGAGTCATGCAGACCCTGTTACAAGATTATAGTTCCCCTTAACTGCTCTATAGATAACTATTTGAACATTATGAAACATTAGGTTTTGCCTTAAGATGTTCTTTCACGTCCTGCATGCCAGAGAAATCACTGATGCCAGCTGGTCTGAAGGACCCCACTGATGCCAACTGGTCTGAAGGACCCTATGAGGAGATGACTCACCAAAGAATGGAGTTTCCACATCCTGATGACTTCATCCTTCTTACTCTGACCAACCAATGGTCATAGTTTTCTAGCTCCTTGCTCTTACAAACCCCAGCCCAGAATTCTCAGAGAGATAAATTTGAGGGTTTCCTCCCATCTCCTCACTAGGTTGCCCTGCAATCATTAAACTGTCTCTCTGCTGCAAACCCTGCTGTCTCAGAATATTTGTATATTACTGTACAGCAGGCATAAGAAGCTATTGGTCCTGTAACAACTATCTGATTTCAATATCTCCTCTCCTAATCTGTAGCTTATACTTTAGTTCTTATCTTAGGATATTTTACAGAGCAAATGATTTTAATTTTGATGAAGTTGAATTTATCATTTTGTTTTTTATAGATTGTTCTTTGCATGCAAACTCTAAATTCTTTTCACCTAATTCTAAATCCCTAATGATTTCTCCATTTTTTACCTCAAAATTTTATAGCTTTACATTTTACATTTAATCTCATGACCTGTTTTGAAAGTTAATGTTTTTATAAGATGTGAGATGTAGCTTAGGGTTCATTTTTTTATTCTATAGATGTCCATTTGCTCTGGCACTATTTGCTTTAAAGGCTACCTTTCCTCTAATTAATTGCTTTTGCACCTTTGTAAAAAATATACTGGGTATAGGATATTGCGGGGAGGAGCCAAGATGGCGGAAAAGGAACAGCTCTGGTCTACAGCTCCCAGCGTGAGCGATGCAGAAGACGGGTGATTTCTGCATTTCCATCTGAGGTACCATGTTTATCTCACTAGGGAGTGCCAGACAGTGGGCGCAGGTCAGTGGGTGAGTGCACTGTGCCCCAGCCGAAGCAGGGGCGAGGCATTGCCTCACTCGGGAAGCGCGAGGGGTTAGGAAGTTCCCTTTCCAGGGGTGACAGACGGCACCTGGAAAATCGGGCCACTCCCACCCGAATACTGTGCTTTTCCAACGGGCTTAGGAAACGGTGCACCAGGAGATTATACCCCGCACCTGGCTCAGAGGGTCCTACGCCCACGGAGTCTCGCTGATTACTAGCACAGCAGTCTGAGATCAAACTGCAAGGCGGCTGCGAGGATGGCGGAGGGGCGCCCGCCATTGCCCAGGCTTGCTTAGGTAAACAAAGCAGCCAGGAAGCCCGAACTGGGTGGAGCCCACCACAGTTCAAGGAGGCCTGCCTGCCTCTGTAGGCTCCACCTCTGGGGGCAGGGCACAGACAAACAAAAAGACAGCAGTAACCTCTGCAGACTTAAATGTCCCTGTCTGACAGCTGTGAGGAGAGCAGTGGTTCTCCCAGCACGCAGCTGGAGATCAGAGAACGGGCAGACTGCCTCCTCAAGTGGGTCCCTGACCCCTGACCCCCAAGCAGCCTAACTGGGAGGCACCCCCAGCAGGGGCAGACTGACACCTCACACGGCCGGCCGGGTACTCCAACAGACCTGCAGCTGAGGGTCCTGTCTGTTAGAAGGAAAACTAACAAACAGAAAGGACATCCACACCAAAAACCCATCTGTACATCACCATCATCAAAGACCAAAAGTAGATAAAACCACAAAGATGGGGAAAAAACAGAGCAGAAAAACTGGAAACTCTAAAAAGCAGAGTACCTCTCCTCCTCCAAAGGAACGCAGTTCCTCACCAGCAACGGAACACAGCTGAACGGAGAATGACTTTGACGAGCTGAGAGAAGAAGGCTTCAGACGATCAAATTACTCCAAGCTACGGGAGGATGTTCAAACCAAAGGCAAAGAAGTTGAAAACTTTGAAAAAAATTTAGAAGAATGTATAACTAGAATAACCAATACAGAGAAGTATTTAAAGGAGCTGATGGAGCTGAAAACCAAGGCTCGAGAACTACATGAAGAATGCAGAAGCCTCAGGAGCCGATGCAATCAAATGGAAGAAAGGGTATCAGCAATGGAAGATGAAATGAATGAAATGAAGCAAGAAGGGAAGTTTAGAGAAAA
The DNA here is from genome assembly GCF_028885655.2 of Pongo abelii. Classification (NCBI taxonomy): domain Eukaryota; kingdom Metazoa; phylum Chordata; class Mammalia; order Primates; family Hominidae; genus Pongo; species Pongo abelii. The sequence continues at coordinate 115,027,576 of NC_071996.2, forward strand.
AAGAATAAAAAGAAATGAGTAAAGCCTCTAAGAAATGTGGGACTATGTGAAAAGACCAAATCTACGTCTGATTGGTGCACCTGAAAGTTACAGGGAGAATGGAACCAAGTTGGAAAACACTCTGCAGGATATTATCCAGGAGAACTTCCCCAATCTAGCAAGGCAGGCCAACATTCAGATTCAGGAAATACAGAGAACGCCCCAAAGATACTCCTCGAGAAGAGCAACTCCAAGACACATAATTGTCAGATTCACCAAAGTTGAAATGAAGGAAAAAATGTTAAGGGCAGCCAGAGAGAAAGGTCGGGTTACCCTCAAAGGGAAGCCCATCAGATTAACAGCGGATCTCTCGGCAGAAACTCTACAAGCCAGAAGAGAGTGGGGGCCAATATTCAACATTCTTAAAGAAAAGAATTTTCAACCCAGAATTTCATATCCAGCCAAATTAAGCTTCATAAGTGAAGGAGAAATAAATTGCTTTACAGACAAGCAAATGCTGAGAGATTTTGTCACCACCAAGCCTGCCCTAAAAGAGCTCCTGAAGGAAGCGGTAAACATGGAAAGGCACAACTGGTACCAGCCGCTGCAAAATCATGCCAAAATGTAAAGACCATCGAGACTAGGAAGAGACTGCATCAACTAACGAGCAAAATAGCCAGCTAACATCATAATGACAGGATCAAATTCACAAATAACAATATTAACTTTAAATGTAAATGGACTAAATGCTCCAATTAAAAGACACAGACTGGCAAATTGGATAAAGACTCAAGACCCATCAGTGTGCTGTATTCAGGAAACCCATCTCATGTGCAGAGACACACATAGGCTCAAAATAAAAGGATGGAGGAAGATCTACCAAGCAAATGGAAAACAAAAAAAGGCAGGGGTTGCAATCCTAGTTTCTGATAAAACAGACTAAACCAACAAAGATCAAAGGAGACAAAGAAGGACATTACATAATGGTAAAGGGATTAATTCAACAAGAAGAGCTAACTATCCTAAATATATACGCACTCAATACAGGAGCACCCAGATTCATAAAGCAAGTCCTGAGTGACCTACAAAGAGACTTAGACTCCCACACATTAATAATGGGAGACTTTAACACCCCACTGTCAACATTAGACAGATCAAGGAGACAGAAAGTCAACAAGGATACCCAGGAATTGAACTCAGCTCTGCACCAAGCAGACCTAATAGACATCTACAGAACTCTCCACCCCAAATCAACAGAATATACATTTTTTTCAGCACCACACCACACCTATTCCAAAATTGACCACATACTTGGAAGTAAAGCTCTCCTCAGTAAATGTAAAAGAACAGAAATTATAACAAACTATCTCTCAGATCACAGTGCAATCAAGCTAGAATTCAGGATTAAGAATCTCACTCAAAACCGCTCAACTACATGGAAACTGAACAACCTGCTCCTGAATGACTACTGGGTACATAACGAAATGAAGGCAGAAATAAAGATGTTCTTTGAAACCAACGAGAACCAAGACACAACATACCAGAATCTCTGGGATGCATTCAAAGCCGTGTGTAGAGGGAAATTTATAGCACTAAATGCCCACAAGAGAAAGCAGGAAAGATCCAAAATTGACACCCTAACATCACAATTAAAAGAATTAGAAAAGCAAGAGCAAACACATTCAAAAGCTAGCAGAAGGCAAGAAATAACTAAAATCAGAGCAGAACTGAAGGAAATAGAGACACAAAAAACCCTTCAAAAAATTAATGAATCCAGGAGCTGGTTTTTTGAAAGGATCAACAAAACTGATAGACCGCTAGCAAGATTAATAAAGACAAAAAGAGAGAAGAATCAAATAGATGCAATACAAAAGGATAAAGGGGATATCACCACTGATCCCACAGAAATACAAACTACCATCAGAGAATACTACAAACACCTCTACGCAAATAAACTGGAAAATCTAGAAGAAATGGATAAATTCCTCAACACATACACCCTCCCAAGACTAAACCAGGAAGAAGTTGAATCTCTGAATAGACCAATAACAGGAGCTGAAATTGTGGCAATAATCAATAGCTTACCAACCAAAAAGAGTCCAGGACCAGATGGATTCACAGCCGAATTCTACCAGAGGTACAAGGAGGAACTGGTACCATTCCTTCTGAAACTATTCCAATCAATAGAAAAAGAGGGAATCCTCCCTAACTCATTTTATGAGGCCAGCATCATCCTGATACCAAAGCCGGGCAGAGACACAACCAAGAAAGAGAATTTTAGACCAATATCCTTGATGAACATCGATGCAAAAATCCTCAATAAAATACTGGCAAACCGAATCCAGCAGCACATCAAAAAGCTTATCCACCATGATCAAGTGGGCTTCACCCCTGGGATGCAAGGCTGGTTCAATATACACAAATCAATAAATGTAATCCAGCATATAAACAGAACCAAAGACAAAAACCACATGATTATCTCAATAGATGCAGAAAAGGCCTTTGACAAAATTCAACAACGCTTCATGCTAAAAACTGTCAATAAATTAGGTATTGATGGGACGTATCTCAAAATAATAAGAGCTATCTATGACAAACCCACAGCCAATATCATACTGAATGGGCAAAAACTGGAAGCATTCCCTTTGAAAACTGGCACAAGACAGGGATGCCCTCTCTCACCACTTCTATTCAACATAGTGTTGGAAGTTCTGGCCAGGGCAATTAGGCAGGAGAAGGAAATAAAGGGTATTCAATTAGGAAAAGAGGAAGTCAAATTGTCCCTGTTTGCAGACGACATGATTGTATATCTAGAAAACCCCATCTTCTCTGCCCGAAATCTCCTTAAGCTGATAAGCAACTTCAGCAAAGTCTCAGGATACAAAATCAATGTACAAAAATCACAAGCGTTCTTATGCACCAATAACAGACAAACAGAGAGCCAAATCATGAGTGAACTCCCATTCACAATTGCTTCAAAGAGAATAAAATACCTAGGAATCCAACTTACAAGGGATGTGAAGGACCTCTTCAAGGAGAACTACAAACTGCTGCTCAAGGAAATAAAAGAGGATACAAACAAACGGAAGAACATTCCATGCTCATGGGTAGGAAGAATCAATATCGTGAAAATGGCCATACTGCCCAAGGTAATTTACAGATTCAATGCCATCCCCATCAAGCTACCAATGACTTTTTTCACAGAACTGGAAAAAACTACTTTAAAGTTCATATGGAACCAAAATGGAGCCCGCATTGCCAAGTCAATCCTAAGCCAAAAGAACAAAGCTGGAGGCATCACACTACCTGACTTCAAACTATACTACAAGGCTACAGTAATCAAAACAGCATGGTACTGGTACCAAAACAGAGATATAGATCAATGGAACAGAAAAGAGCCCTCAGAAATAACGCCGCGTATCTACAACTATCTGATCTTTGACAAACCTGAGAAAAACAAGCAATGGGGAAAGGACTCCCTATTTAATAAATGGTGCTGGGAAAACTGTCTAGCCATATGTAGAAAGCTGAAACTGGATCCCTTCCTTACACCTTATACAAAAATCAATTCAAGATGGATTAAAGACTTAAACGTTAGACCTGAAACCATAAAAACCCTAGAAGAAAACCTAGGCATTACCATTCAGAACATAGGCATGGGCAAGGACTTCATGTCTAAAACACCAAAAGCAATGGCAACAAAAGCCAAAATTGACAAATGGGATCTAATTAAACTAAAGAGCTTCTGCACAGCAAAAGAAACTACCATCAGAGTGAACAGGCAACCTACAAAATGGGAGAAAATTTTCGCAACCTACTCATCTGACAAAGGGCTAATATCCAGAATCTACAATGAACTCCAACAAATTTACAAGAAAAAAACAAACAACCCCATCAAAAAGTGGGCGAAGGACATGAACAGACACTTCTCAAAAGAAGACATTTATGCAGCCAAAAAACACATGCAAAAATGCTCACCATCACTGGCCATCAGAGAAATGCAAATCAAAACCACAATGAGATACCATCTCACAGCAGTTAGAATGGCAATCATTAAAAAGTCAGGAAACAACAGGTGCTGGAGAGGATGTGGAGAAATAGGAACACTTTTACACTGTTGGTGGGACTGTAAACTAGTTCAACCCTTGTGGAAGTCAGTGTGGCCATTCCTCAGGGATCTAGAACTAGAAATTCCATTTGACCCAGCCATCCCATTACTGGGTATATACCCAAAGGACTATAAATCATGCACACGTATGTTTATTGCGGCATTATTCACAATAGCAAAGACTTGGAACCAACCCAAATGTCCAACAATGATAGACTGGATTAAGAAAATGTGGCACATATACACTATGGAATACTATGCAGCCATAAAAAATGATGAGTTCATGTCCTTTGTAGGGACATGGATGAAATTGGAAATCATCATTCTCAGTAAACTGTCGCAAGAACAGAAAACCAAACACCACATATTCTCACTCATAGGTGGGAAATGAACAATGAGAACACATAGACACAGGAAGGGGAACATCACACTTTGGGGATGGTTGTGGGGTGGGGGGAGGGGGGAGGGATAGCATTGGGAGATATACCTAATGCTAGATGATGAGTTAGTGGGTGCAGTGCACCAGCATGGCACATGTATACATATGTAACTAACCTGCACATTGCACACATGTACCACAAAACCTAAAGTATAATAATAAAAAAAAATATATAGGGTATATTTGTGTGAATTATTTCTGAGTTTGTTTTATTGATCTGTGTATTATCCTCTACCAATAACACACAGCCTTAATTATGGCAGCTATGTAATAAATCTTGAAAATATGTAGACTGAATATTCCCACTTCCTTTGTTTCTTTTCCAAAATTGTTTTAGTTAGAGTAACTTGTTTGTCTTTCCATATAAATTATATAATAATCTTGACTCTATCTCAAGAAACCTTTTTGAGATTTTGATAAGAATTGTACTAAAGCTGTATATCAGTTTAGGGAGAATTGACATCTTTATGATTTTGAGCTATTCAATACAGGAACACAGTATGCTTTTGCATTTATTTACATCTGCTTTGATTTCTTTCATCAGTATTTTGTAGTTTTCAGCATACAAGTCCTGTATATGTTTTGTTAAACTTACACCAAAGTATTTCATCTTTTAAGTAATTATAAATAGTATTATAGTTTTAATTTCTATGTCCCCATGTTAATTACATGTATTCAGATACAATTAAACTTTGTAAGTTTTATCTTTTATCCTATAATCATGCTGAATTTGCTTATTTATTTTAGGAGGTTTTTGTAGATTTTTTTGAAATTTTTTATGTACATAATCATGCCATCTGTGAATAGAGAGTTTTTTTTTCCTTTTCAATCTATATGCTTTATTTTTCATTTCTTGCCTTATTTGCTAGGTAGAACTTTCAATACTATGTTAAATGAGTGATAAGAGAGGACTTTCTTTTCTTGTTCCCAATCTAGTGCAAAAGCCTTCAGAAGCTTTTCACCATTAAGCATGTTAGCTGTAGGATTTTTGTAGATGGTCTTCATGAAGGGGAAAAACTTACTCCGAATTTCTATTTTTTTATGAGATTTTTAAACAGAAACAAGTGTTAAAATTTCAAATGCTTTTTCTATATCAATTGATGTTATAATGAATTTTTTCTTCCTTGGACTGTTAATATGATATATTACATTTTTGATTATCAAGTATTGTGCCAATCATATATCCCTGGAATAAACTCATTTGGTTATGTTGTATAATTCTTTGTATATATTGCTGAATGCTATTTGCTACTACTTTGCTAAGGAGTTTTGCCTCTAGATTCTTTAGAGCTACATTGGCCTTTAGTTTTCTTTCTTTTTGGAGGGGGTATCCTTTCTTCATTTATGAATACTAATATTCAAAACCATCATGAAAAATAGGAATGATCATGGATTTTATAGGTGGGCAGAGTCACAGAGAGTGTAAGCTGCCCAATGCCACAAGAGTTGGGTTAAAACCCAATACTGGGCTGGGCATGGTGGCTCATGCCTGTAATCCCAGCACTTTGGGAGGCCAAGGCGGGCGGATCACGAGGTCAGGAGATCGAGACCATCCTGGCTAACACAGTGAAACCCTGTCTCTACTAAAAAAAACAAAAAAAAACAAAAAAAACACAAAAAGTTAGCCAGGCGTGGTGGTGGGAGCCTGTAGTCCCAGTTACTTGGGAGGCTGAGGCAGAAGAATGGCGTGAACACGGGAAGCGGAGCTTGCAGTGAGCCGAGATCGCACCACTGCACTCCAGCCTGGGTGACAGAGCAAGACTCCGTCTCAAAAAAAGAAAAGAAAAAACGAAAAAAGAACCCCCCCCCCAACAATGTTGTCTATTATCTGTCACTCAGTGGAGATGAAAATGTGAACTCCATACCCTGCCTTCTCTGATATCACAGGGAAGGGAGGTTGGCCTGGTGAGAGTAGAGTTTGCGAGCTTGAATGAAGTTTGTTTGTTATTTTTAGCATTGTATGTTGTTTGTTGTTTTTCTGTGGTGTTTGGCTGGAGTAGAGCAGTTATTGTCTAAAATGTTTCTGTCTTGCCTATCTGCCCCTTTCCAGATTCTTTGAGTAGAAACAACAGGCTTTTGTTGGGGCTTTTTTTATCTGCATCTGTTGGGGATTCTGAGTTGCCAGTTTCTTCATCTCGAAATCTGGGATATATGCAGCAAAAAGAAAACTCAGAGAACTCACCTCTGCATTGTTCTTTGGGTTCCAAGATCCCACACCTGTCTGCCTCTTCTGTCTACCTTTCAGAGTCGTCTTATAATGTCCAGGGTTTTTATTTGTACTTAGTGGGAGGAAAAGGTAAAAGTATGTTTCCTCCATCTTCACAGAAGCAAAATTCCAGAATACATCTTTAATTTATTACCGCCTGTTTTCAAGTTATACTCTACCACTTTACATCTATTCTAAGGATCTTAAAATAGGATGCTTTTATTTCTTCATTCCTTACTTTTGAGCTATTGTCATACATCTTACTTTCCCATGTTATTCACTCCACATTTCATTGTTACTATTTTTGATTTAGCATGACATTGTATTTGAAGACAACTAAATAATAAGATGAAAATCTTATATATTCATCCACGTAGTTACCGTTTCTGGTGCTCCTCAGCCTATGTACAGATCCACATTTCCATCTGGTATTATTTCCTCCTGTCTGAAGGACTTCCTTTAATATTTCTTACAGTGCAGTTGTCTCTCTGTGCTGCTTTCCTCTCTGGTATTGTCTGTGAACTCTAGCTGCATTATTCTGCCTGGACTCCTAGCTCTGTCTTCTCAACTTGGAGTTCTTGGAACTCTGCCTGGGATCTCCGTCATTATACTGTGGCTTGAAAATCTCTCTCAATGCAGTTAGCCAGAGCAGTCATAAGGCTCACCTCATTTATTTTCTCACTCTCAGGAATCACTTTCCCTTGTGTTCTGCTCTCCAGTCTCTTGCAAACTGTTGTTTCATCTATTTTGTCCTTTTTTAGATTGTTTCATGAGGAAGGGTAAATTCGATCCCTCCCTTTTGTTATTTCATCTTGGTCAGAAGTGAACATCTTATATTTACTTTTAACAATGCAAAGTGGGATTACTTGCTATTTCTTGTTTATAGACAAAAGTTTTCCCATAAAATTTCTCCTAAATGCTCCAAAAAAGCTGCTAAGCACCCACTAAACTTCATTGAAAACTATATATTCTTCTATTCTAACTAATTAACTTTATAGTTATCATTTTAAATAACAGATAAAGAGAATTTTTAAAGATAATCTGAAAGAACAGAGACTAAATGGAATGCATTCCTCTGTAGATAGGATTGACCCTACACTTAAATATATTATAAATTATTTTAGGTAACTCATAGTTTGCAGGTTTTGCTTAATTGTGGTTTTCTCCATGTCTTAAAGATTTATTAAAATGAAGTGTCATATATTATGACTATATTTTATCTTCTTATCATATCTAGATTCTCTTCCCCTGAAAAGTTGAACGATTTGATGTTTTACTTGGGAACGGCTTATCAACAGTTTATCTGTTATATTAATTTTGAACCAATAGCAATAGTGCTTCTTTCTTTCTGATTTAGTCATAATACAGAGGAAGAGGTCTCTCTCATTCCACAAAAGAAATGTCAGCATAAATGGAATCTGTTTGTTTGAAACAGAGTTTCACTCTGTTGTCCTGGCTGGAGTGGAGTGGTGTGATATGGGCTCAGTGTAGCCTTGACTCCTGTGCTCAAGTGATCCTTCCACCTTAGCCTCCCAAGTAGCTTGGACTAAAGGTATGCACCATGATACCTGGCTAATTTTTTTTTTTTTTGTAGTGATGGAGTTTCACTGTGTTGCCCATGCTAGTCTCGAACTCTGGGCTCAAGATATTCTCCCATCTCTGCCTCCCAAAGTGCTGGGATTACAGGCATGAATGATTGCACCCAGCAAGAAATATAATCTTAACATAGGTCTTATATCACCAGTTCCCAAAAAGTAGAATATAAATGACTTCCCACTAATTCATGAAGACGTAAAGAGTAAAAAGACAGTTTAACCAAACTGATTAAATATAAATGGGTGGTCGAATTCTATATAATAGACAAAGTTAAAAAGTAGCAAAGATCAATTATATTTATGAATATTAAATTACAATACTCATTTTATAGCCATTTAGACACTTAAAGGTTACTTATCAAGTATCTCATTTTCTGACATATATAGTTATATAAAGTGTTTGCATACTCTTGCTAAGGGGATAAACATGATCTTGAGAGGAAATCCTGAAGAGGGAAAGTTGTATTATGAGAACAACTTGTAAAGAGAAGTAGAGAATGGTTAAAATTATACTGTATGGTGTCATGAGTCTCTCACTCTGTATTGATCACTTTTGTTTTCTTTTTTTAATATTTTTTTGTTTATCAAGTTCTATCTCAGGCCTTCAATTACAGATAATTTTATCTATCTATCTAAAATATATATATACACTTTATAGATATATATAGAAATATGTATCAACGTAATATATATTATGTATAATATATAATATAAATCTAATATATATTCAGTGCTAAGTTAATATAGAATATAGCAGTTGTCTTAAGTTAGTGTTCTAACTTAACTCAGTTTCTTTCTTGAGGACATTGACAAGGTCACGAATATTCCCTTGGCACCGTCTATTTTATGATATTCCATAAACTTTTGGGTCTATTTATTTTACCATATCACGTTATTTACTTTCAGGCTTGCTATCTTCTCCCTCTTTTCCCTTCCCCTTACCTCTGCTAAAGATGACAGAACTTTACAGTAAGTGGAAGGGTAAAGGCTGACTGCTTTGATCTTTTGTTATATGCTTTGACATTAATTGGAGAGGAAGCTTTATCTTCACTCAAAATCTTACCTCTCTTCTGCTGTCTAATGCCTCCCTGAGTCTTTATCATATGCCCAATTTCAGAGCAGTTTTGGGTCAGGGAAACAATATCTATTGGAAGAAATCAATAATAAACAGGAAATCATCATAAATATTTTTTTCTCATTCTTTCCAAACCAATAGATGATTGAAGTGAAGGTTGGTTGATCATTTTCTCTAGAGTGAAACCAAAGGAAGTATCTCCACATAGCATAGAACAAAAGGCCAAGGAAGCTACTTCTTTGAAATTCTTAAGAGAAAAGGAATTTTCGATCAGCACCAAGAATTCAACAGCCCTCTGACTTCCCGCAGTGATAGTCATGAGTGAAGGAGTGGAAGGGCTCTTCAATGGCTTACAGTTCAAAAGGCCACTATAAATCTCTCTAAAGAAACTTTAGCAATGTAGTTATTAGGAAACCTTTAACTTCTTCTGTGCTTCCTCTGGAAGCTGCAAAATAGATTTTTCTTTATCTCATCTGAATTCCAGCTGTCTGTTAAAAATTTGGAGAGATAATAATGTGCTTAGTATTTTGACCTTTACCGAGAACATTGAACCTGCTTTAACTAAAATAGAGGGAAGCTTTAAGTAATGGATTTTGCTACAGTTTTACATGTGAAAGTAAATGGATTATTTCAAAAATATTGAAATGTATTTGAACAGGTATTGTTAATCTTTTTTTTAAAAGCTGAGAAGTACTGTTTAGTGGTCATTATAGTTAAGGTTTTGTGATTAGACATAGATTTAAACCCTTACTCTGTAATTACCCATGTAGCCTTGGGCAATTACTTACATGCTACTTATCTTTAAAGTGAATAGTAATATCTTCTTTCAGGATTGTGATGAAGATTAGACATAAAATTAGTAGAATTTTTAATACAGGGTCTAAGACATTAAGTAAATGCTCAATACATGTACTCAAGAGAAATGTGAAGGCATAAAAGCATATCCCTGTGTTTATTTTAAAAAATATTTATTGAGAAACTACTTTGTGCTAGCTCTGCTAAGAGCTGAGGATATAACTGAAACATGAAATAGAATACATATTTTGTTACCTCATGGAGTTTACAGCTAATTAGAAAAACAGGCTGCATATAAATTTATGTATGCATAGAAATATATATATGTGTGTGTATATATATATATATACACATATATATATATATATAACAGATTGCTGAGAGAACATAGAATATAGCAGTTGTCTTAACTTAATGGGCAAATGGCATTAGGTCAGCCCACAAAAGAAGGGACATTAAAGCTGAAATAAGAAGGGTAAGTAAGAGTTCTTAAGGCAAAGGGGTAGGGGAAAGGGGCAATTGTAACTCTAGCCAAGAGAGTCTGAGGAAGGAATCAGATTAGTGCTCTCAGAAAACTGACATGGGCAGCATATGAGAAAGTGGTACCCTGTAACCTGGTGAGATGGAGAAGGGAAGGATTGTGCAGGACCTAGTGGCCATTTTTAGGATTTTGTGTTTTGGTCAAAGAGCTGTTGGACTCTGTTGAAAGGTTCTAAGCAAGAGAGTAAAGGACCTCCTATTTCAAAAAATGTCACTTCAATTTCTTTGATGGGATTGACTTGAAGGTATATTTGAATAGTTGGTGACAAGGAGATAATAGCGATAATAGAGATAGCCATTTGACCCAAATAGCGTCAATCTGTACTGAAGAGGGAAGGTAGAGCTTTTTAATCTGTGTTCATAAACTCTGTGAATGCTCTTAGCATATGCCTGCCAGGGCCAGTCAACTTTCATGAAGAATGAGAATTTGCCTAAGAGGAAAGCAGAGTGAAGCAAATAGAGGATTGAGCCCTAGTGATGTTGTTTGAACCCCTGGATCCAATTGTGTCCAAAAAGCTACTTCTTGGACTTCTCATTTCTGTGAGTTAATACGTTCTCTTTATGCCTAAAGTAATTTGGGTTGGACTTATGTCACTAAAAGAATACTGAAATAATTTTCTATTCATGCTGTAACAAATTACTACAAACTTCATTGCTTAAAACCACCTACATTTAGTCTCTCATAGTTCTGGAGTTCAGAAGTCCAAAACGACTCTTAAGGGGCTAGAATCAAGGTGTCAGCAAAGCTGATTGCTTCTGAAGTCTCCAGGAGAGAATTTGTTCCTTGCCTCTTTTAGCTTTTAAAGACCCCTTTGGCGTTGGCTTGTAGTGACATCGCTCCAACCTTTGCTTCCATGGTCACATCACCTTTTCCTTTACAGTAGTCAAACCTCCCTCTACCTTCCTCTTATAAAGACACATGTGATCATATTTGTAACCCACTCAAACAACTTCAGGATAATCATTCTATTTTAAGATCTACAACATCTGCTAAGTCCTTTTTACCATATAAGATAACATTCATAGGTTCTGAAGATTTGAATGCAGTCATCGTCATGGGGCCATCATTTAGTCTTTCGTAAGCACTAAACTGTCTGGCAATAAGCTCTGTGTGTAGGCAAGGTTAGACATGTGTAAAGTGTAATGACATTATATGACATTGTAAAAAAATTATAATGGGTTAATAAAGAAGTTGGGGAAGCAGTAGTGGAGAAGTAAGTGCAGAGACATACCCATTCCCCATGTTGAATAGGTTAAATAGATGCTAGACAAATTGTTGTTAACTCTTATATACCCTAGTTACTCTGTATCTCTGACGTGAGTGGGACCAGAGCTGGAAATTCTGATAGGAGGAGGTGAGAGGCAGTAGTGACAGCAGAAATAAAATTTTAGAAAGTCTTAAGGTTTGATTAGAAAACTGAGCAGAATATAAAATACCTCTCAGAAGAGATATAAGTGTAAAAAAGTAAAATGAATCCAAAAGTATTTTGTTGAAAGTCTAAAGTAAATAAAATTTGATAGTACAATACTTATTATAGTATAATTACCCAATTACTGTATAAACTATAATTAAATATTCCCTTTATTTTATTGAATATGTTATTGTTAGTAAATGCAAAAAAATACCACTATTTATAGAATGCTTTTTAAAGTTAGCTCTTTATCTGTGTCTCCCAAACCTATTATTAAATATATGGTTTTAAGCTATTCAATTATGAATTTTCCTACAACAGAACACAGCTTCAGAAGAAAAAATGAATTGTTAGGATCACATGTTCTTGAATGTATTTTTGACTATAGAACGATGGGGGAATAACATGGGGTGTGACAGAGTAGAGTTTCCCAAAGGATTTCTCACAGGCACCTGTCTCAGAATGATCTGCTTTGTATTAAAAATGCAGAATCTAAGGTTTCCCACCGCACTGTCTGTGTTAGTTCCACAGAAATAGTGTAACAAACTGCCATAAACTAGGCTTCTTAAAACAACAGCAATTTATTCTCTCACAGTTCTAGAGATCAGAAGTCCAAAATGCAGGTGTTTGCAGGCTAGTTTCTTCTTGGGGCCTCAGAGGGAGAATGTTCTATGGTCCTCCCCTAGCTTCTGGAGGTTGCCAGCAATCCTTGGCATTCTGGGCTCACCTCTATATCACTCCAATAGTTGCTTCTGCTGTCACACAGCTGTATTTCCTCTGAGTGGGTGTATGTCTTCACATGGCGTTCTCATTTGTGTGTGTCCATCTGTGTGTCTCTTCTCTTCTTCTTGTAAGTACACTAGTCATTTGATGAAGGACCTACCCTGCTCCAGTATAAGCTCATTTTAACTTTCATTTTAACTACATGTGCAAATACCCTATTTCCAAATACGGTCACATTCATAGATACCAGGGGTCAGGACTTCACCATCTTTTGGAGGGGACACAATGCAAGTCACAATACTGTCTAAATAAGAATCTCTGGAGAACTGGAACCTAGCTTTTGCATTTTTAATAATTATAAGTTTTACTTTAAAATTTTGCAACCACTGATGGAGAGGCAAGTCAGGTTAAAATATCACCCACCATTTGTGATAAAAACTGGAGCCTGCAGTAATCCTGGCTTTTATTGTTGAGAGATCATTCTCTCAGAATTTCTAGATTACAAAATAGAAGGGGTATCATTTCTGTAGCTAATTGGCAAGAGTAACTGCTTATTATCCTTTTGATAAGAACATAGAGAACATTTTCTAGCATTGTTAGTAATTAGTGTGCTGTTTCAAATACAATAACAAAATCTTACTTGAATGCTTTTTTTTTTTTTTTACAAAGAACAGTGTATTGATGTATTACTCTAGTAATTTTAAAAGGAAAATCTTAGAAGTATAATTAAGATTTTCTATTTTCTGATACTCAGAAGAATAGTGACTTCACTGTATTCAAAGTTACACACTTAATGGTTCATACCAAGCTATGGTTTAATGAAATGTGTTGCAGAATTCATTGATTTCCCGGGCTCCCAGACCCAAAGGATGATTCTTCTAACTTGGTAGGCTGTATTTTGTTTGTAAAAGCACATTTACTCAAGATAGCATGGTATGGGTTAGGAGTGCACAAATTAAAGGTGAAAGTATGGGAGCAGGAGAAAGTAAGAAAATCTACCACCTTAGTAATATTTTCTTAAAATAAGGTAAATAATTTATAATCAAAATTCATTTTCTATAATATACAACATATTAGAAATGATGGCGATATAAACTCTGTTTATTTTACAGAAATCCAACATTTCTTATGATGTTATAGTAAGTAAAATGCTTGCTTCTGTATTTTGTTGTTTTATCACAGTTACCAGAGAAAAACAAATAAAACAATATACTAAGCAAACACTGTTTTATTCTCCACTGTGTGAGATACCTTCTATTCCCTACTTACTAACTCTTTGGACTGCTTCAATTCTGGACTCATTATAAAATTGGATGATGTTGTCATCCAGAGAGTTCAGTTATTAGCAATTAACTGTAGTTCTGGAATTACCTTTTTCTAGATTCATGTACAATGGGGTGGATTTTTCTACTGTCAAATTCCAGAAACATAAAAACCAGAGATAAATATAAAAATGTGTATCCTTTTTGGCTTCTTTGTGCCAAAAAATATATTCCCCATCACCAAATATTTTTCCCCTGAGCCATTAATTTAAACTTGATATTTTTTGGAATTTTAAAAAGTACTAAGTCTGTTACTTACCATAAAGCCAATTTTAAAATGTTTTAATTTAGAAGAGAAAAAAGAAAAATAAATATATTTCAAGGGATTCTCAAACATATACTTTTTATCTGCTTATGATTTTGAGATCATGTCTAAATTCTTCAATGTCCATCCTGTTAATAACATAATAACTAATCTTATTCCTTCCATATCTCCCAATGGTTGATGTTTTTCTCGCAAATTTTTAATTTGCCACTTTAATAAGGTAAATTTTTCTTCTGCGTAAAAAAGAAAGCTCTTGATATTTATCTTTCTGTTTTATCCCCAAAAAGGCATTTTTTCATAAAGTAAAATTAAATATTGTATCTTCACATTATATGTGTATATGTGAATGTCTAATATATAAACTATTTTTAATAGGAAAATAAAATTTTTAGTAGTAATAATAGCTAATACATGTATAGCTCGCTCTTGCTCTTTCCTTTCTTTCTCTTTTTCTCCTTCCTTCCTTACTTTCCTTCCTTCCTTCCTTCCTTTCCTTCCTTCCTTCCTCCCTCCGTCCCTTCCCCTCCCTCCTTATTTCCTTCCTTCTTTTCTTTCTCTTCCTTCCTTCCCTCCTTCCCCTTCCCCTTCCCCTTTCCCTCCCTCCCTTCCCTCCTTGCTTCCTTGCTTTCTTCCTCTCTCTCTCTTTCTTTCTCTTTCTCTCTTTCTTTCTTTCCTCACTTTGTTGCCCAGCCTGAAGTGCAATGGTGTGATCTTGGCTCACCACAACCTCCACCTCCAGGATTCAAGTGATTTTCCTGCCTCAGCCTCCCAAGTAGCTGGGATTACAGGCATGCACCATCACACCTGGCAAATTTTTGTATTTTTGGTAGAGACGGGGCTTCACCATATTGGCCAGGATGATCTTGAACTCCTGACTGCAGGTGATCTGCCCACCTCGGCCTCCCAAACTGCTAGGATTACAGGTTTTAGCCACTGTGCCCAGCTATGTATAGCACTTTCTTTGAGCCAGGCCGGCCTTCAATGAGGTGCATACTATTATAAATTCCATTTCAAAAATGATAAAACTGAGGTACAGAGACACTAAATGATCTCCATAAAAGTCAGATAGTAAAGAGTTCTGCTGAGATTAAAACCCAGGCCATTTGGCTCTAGAGTGTGCTCCTGAATAATATGTTATATGGGGTATACTTCAGTAAATCATCCAATTTTCTTATGAAAATTAATCACATTTTCATTATTTTTATTTTTATTTATTTATATATTTTTTGAGAAGGAATCATGCTCTGTCACCCAGGTTGGAGTACAGTGGCGTGATCTTGGCTCACTGCAACCTCCGCCTCCTGGGTTCAAGTAATTCTCCTGCCTCAGTCTCCTCAGTAGCTGGGACTACAGGCACCTGCCACCACGTCTGGCTAATTTTTGTATTTTTAGTAGAGACGGGGTTTCACCATGTTGGCCAGGCTGGTCTCGAACTCCTGACCTCAGGTGATCCACCCACCTCTGCCTCCCAAAGTGCTGGGATTACAGGCCTGAGCCATCACGCCTGGCCAGCATTTTCTTTATTTTGAGAAGAATCATGGTGAAATGAAGAGCCTTGACTTTGAAGTCAGACAGACATTGGGTTCAAATCCTTAATAGGATTTTAGTAGCTCCAAAACTGGAAATATTATTTAACTATCTTAATATATGTATACTCATCTGCAAATGCAGATGATTATACTTTACAGGGTGGTTGTAATAACTAAATTAAACCATATAGCTAGGTTGAGAGATAGAGTCTGGCACCTTTTAGCTGATTTGTTAGCTGATCAGCTAAAGTCAATAAGGAGAGATGGCTTGTTTAATAAATTATTTTGGATCCATACCGCAATCAGGAATTTTTTTCTCCTCTTTTTAATTTTCTTTCTTTCTTTTTTTTAATTAATTAATTAATTATTATTATACTTTAGGTTTTAGGGTACATGTGCACAATGTGCAGGTTAGTTACATATGTATACATGTGCCATGCTGGTGCGCAGCACCCACTAACTCATCATCTAGCATTAGGTATATCTCCTAATGCTATCCCTCCCCGCTGCCCCCACCCCACAACCGTCCCCAGAGTGTGATGTTCCCCTTCCTGTGTCCATGTGTTCTCATTGTTCAATTCCCACCTATGAGTGAGAATATGTGGTTTGGTTTTTTGTTCTTGCGACAGTTTACTGAGAATGATGATTTCCAATTTCATCCATGTCCCTACAAAGGACATGAACTCATCATTTTTTATGGCTGCATAGTATTCCATGGTGTATATGTGCCACATTTTCTTAATCCAGTCTATCATTGTTGGACATTTGGGTTGGTTCCAAGTCTTTCCTATTGTGAATAATGCCACAATAAACATATGTGTGCATGTGTCTTCATAGCAGCATGATTTATAGTCCTTTGGGTATATACCCAGTAATGGGATGGCTGGGTCAAATGGAATTTCTAGTTCTAGATCCCTGAGGAATGGCCACACTGACTTCCACAAGGGTTGAACTAGTTTACAGTCCCACCAACAGTGTAAAAGTGTTCCTATTTCTCCACATCCTCTCCAGCACCTGTTGTTTCCTGACTTTTTAATGATTGCCATTCTAACTGCTGTGAGATGGTATCTCATTGTGGTTTTGATTTGCATTTCTCTGATGGCCAGTGATGGTGAGCATTTTTTCATGTGCTTTTTGGCTGCATAAATGTCTTCTTTTGAGAGGTGTCTGTTCATGTCCTTCGCCCACTTTTTGATGGGGTTATTTGTTTTTTTCTTGTAAATTTGTTGGAGTTCATTGTAGATTCTGGATATTAGCCCTTTGTCAGATGAGTAGGTTGCGAAAATTTTCTCCCATTTTGTAGGTTGCCTGTTCACTCTGATGGTAGTTTCTTTTGCTGTGCAGAAGCTCTTTAGTTTAATTAGATCCCATTTGTCAATTCTGGCTTTTGTTGCCATTGCTTTTGGTGTTTTAGACATGAAGTCCTTGCCCATGCCTATGTTCTGAATGGTAATGCCTAGGTTTTCTTCTAGGGTTTTTATGGTTTCAGGTCTAACGTTTAAGTCTTTAATCCATCTTGAATTGATTTTTGTATAAGGTGTAAGGAAGGGATCCAGTTTCAGCTTTCTACATATGGCTAGACAGTTTTCCCAGCAACATTTATTAAATAGGGAATCCTTTCCTCGTTGCTTGTTTTTCTCAGGTTTGTCAAAGATCAGATAGTTGTAGATATGCGGCGTTATTTCTGAGGGCTCTGTTCTGTTCCATTGATCTATATCTCTGTTTTGGTACCAGTACCATGCTGTTTTGATTACTGTAGCCTTGTAGTATAGTTTGAAGTCAGATAGTGTGATGCCTCCAGCTTTGTTCTTTTGGCTTAGGATTGACTTGGCAATGCGGGCTCTATTTTGGTTCCATATGAACTTTAAAGTAGTTTTTTCCAATTCTGTGAAAAAAGTCATGGGTAGCTTGATGGGGATGGCATTGAATCTGTAAATTACCTTGGGCAGTATGGCCATTTTCACGATATTGATTCTTCCTACCCATGAGCATGGAATGTTCTTCCGTTTGTTTGTATCCTCTTTTATTTCCTTGAGCAGCAGTTTGTAGTTCTCCTTGAAGAGGTCCTTCACATCCCTTGTAAGTTGGATTCCTAGGTATTTTATTCTCTTTGAAGCAATTGCGAATGGGAGTTCACTCATGATTTGGCTCTCTGTTTGTCTGTTATTGGTGCATAAGAATGCTTGTGATTTTTGTACATTGATTTTGTATCCTGAGACTTTGCTGAAGTTGCTTATCAGCTTAAGGAGATTTTGGGCTGAGACGATGGGGTTTTCTAGATATACAATCATGTCGTCTGCAAACAGGGACAATTTGACTTCCTCTTTTCCTAATTGAATACCCTTTATTTCCTTCTCCTGCCTAATTGCCCTGGCCAGAACTTCCAACACTATGTTGAATAGAAGTGGTGAGAAAGGGCATCCCTGTCTTGTGCCAGTTTTCAAAGGGAATGCTTCCAGTTTTTGCCCATTCAGTATGATATTGGCTGTGGGTTTGTCATAGATAGCTCTTATTATTTTGAGATACGTCCCGCCAATACCTAACTTATTGAGAGTTTTTAGCATGAAGGGTTGTTGAATTTTGTCAAAGGCCTTTTCTGCATCTATTGAGATAATCATGTGGTTTTTGTCTTTGGTTCTGTTTATATGCTGGATTACATTTATTGATTTGTGTATACTGAACCAGCCTTGCATCCCAGGGATGAAGCCCACTTGATCACGGTGGATAAGCTTTTTGATGTGCTGCTGGATTCTGTTTGCCAGTATTTTACTGAGGATTTTTGCATCAATGTTCATCAAGGATATTGGTCTAAAATTCTCTTTCTTGGTTGTGTCTCTGCCCGGCTTTGGTATCAGGATGATGCTGGCCTCATAAAATGAGTTAGGGAGGATTCCCTCTTTTTCTATTGATTGGAATAGTTTCAGAAGGAATGGTACCAGTTCCTCCTTGTACCTCTGGTAGAATTCGCCTGTGAATCCATCTGGTCCTGGACTCTTTTTGGATGGTAAGCTATTGATTATTGCCACAATTTCAGCTCCTGTTATTGGTCTATTCAGAGATTCAACTTCTTCCTGGTTTAGTCTTGGGAGGGTGTATGTGTTGAGGAATTTATCCATTTCTTCTAGATTTTCTAGTTTATTTGCGTAGAGGTGTTTGTAGTATTCTCTGATGGTAGTTTGTATTTCTGTGGGATCGGTGGTGATATCCCCTTTATCATTTTTTATTGCATCTATTTGATTCTTCTCTCTTTTTGTCTTTATTAATCTTGCTAGCAGTCTATCAATTTTGTTGATCCTTTCAAAAGACCAGCTCCTGGATTCATTAATTTTTTGAAGGGTTTTTTGTGTCTCTATTTCCTTCAGTTCTGCTCTGATTTTAGTTATTTCTTGCCTTCTGCTAGCTTTTGAATGTGTTTGCTCTTGCTTTTCTAGTTCTTTTAATTGTGATGTTAGGGTGTCAATTTTGGATCTTTCCTGCTTTCTCTTATGGGCATTTAGTGCTATAAATTTCCCTCTACACACTGTTTTGAATGCGTCCCAGAGATTCTGGTATGTTGTGTCTTGGTTCTCGTTGGTTTCAAAGAATATCTTTATTTCTGCCTTCATTTCGTTATGTACCCAGTAGTCATTCAGGAGCAGGTTGTTCAGTTTCCATGTAGTTGAGCGGTTTTGAGTGAGATTCTTAATCCTGAGTTCTAGCTTGATTGCACTGTGATCTGAGAGATAGTTTGTTATAATTTCTGTTCTTTTACATTTACTGAGGAGAGCTTTACTTCCAAGTATGTGGTCAATTTTGGAATAGGTGTGGTGTGGTGCTGAAAAAAATGTATATTCTGTTGATTTGGGGTGGAGAGTTCTGTAGATGTCTATTAGGTCTGCTTGGTGCAGAGCTGAGTTCAATTCCTGGGTATCCTTGTTGACTTTCTGTCTCCTTGATCTGTCTAATGTTGACAGTGGGGTGTTAAAGTCTCCCATTATTAATGTGTGGGAGTCTAAGTCTCTTTGTAGGTCACTCAGGACTTGCTTTATGAATCTGGGTGCTCCTGTATTGAGTGCGTATATATTTAGGATAGTTAGCTCTTCTTGTTGAATTGATCCCTTTACTATTATGTAATGGCCTTCTTTGTCTCTTTTGATCTTTGTTGGTTTAAAGTCTGTTTTATCAGAGACTAGGATTGCAACCCCTGCCTTTTTTTGTTTTCCATTTGCTTGGTAGATCTTCCTCCATCCTTTTATTTTGAGCCTATGTGTGTCTCTGCATGTGAGATGGGTTTCCTGAATACAGCACACTGATGGGTCTTGAGTCTTTATCCAATTTGCCAGTCTGTGTCTTTTAATTGGAGCATTTAGTCCATTTACATTTAAAGTTAATATTGTTATGTGTGAATTTGATCCTGTCATTATGATGTTAGCTGGCTATTTTGCTCGTTAGTTGATGCAGTCTCTTCCTAGTCTCGACGGTCTTTACATTTTGGCATGATTTTGCAGCGGCTGGTACCAGTTGTGCCTTTCCATGTTTAGCGCTTCCTTCAGGAGCTCTTTTAGGCCAGGCCTGGTGGTGACAAAATCTCTCAGCATTTGCTTGTCTGTAAAGTATTTTATTTCTCCTTCACTTATGAAGCTTAGTTTGGCTGGATATGAAATTCTGGGTTGAAAATTCTGTTCTTTAAGAATGTTGAATATTGGCCCCCACTCTCTTCTGGCTTGTAGGGTTTCTGCTGAGAGATCTGCTGTTAGTCTGATGGGCTTCCCTTTGAGGGTAACCTGACCTTTCTCTCTGGCTGCCCTTAACATTTTTTCCTTCATTTCAACTTTGGTGAATCTGACAATTATGTTTCTTGGAGTTGCTCTTCTCGAGGAGTATCTTTGTGGCGTTCTCTGTATTTCCTGAATCTGAATGTTGGCTTGCCTTGCTAGATTGGGGAAGTTCTCCTGGATAATATCCTGCGGAGTGTTTTCCAACTTGGTTCCATTCTCCCTGTCACTTTCAGGTGCACCAATCAGACGTAGATTTGGTCTTTTCACATAGTCCCATATTTCTTGGAGGCTTTACTCATTTCTTTTTATTCTTTTTTCTCTAAACTTCCCTTCTCGCTTCATTTCATTCATTTCATCTTCCATTGCTGATACCCTTTCTTCCATTTGATCGCATCAGCTCCTGAGGCTTCTGCATTCTTCACGTAGTTCTCGAGCCTTGGTTTTCAGCTCCATCAGCTCCTTTAAGCACTTCTCTGTATTGGTTATTCTAGTTATACATTCTTCTAATTTTTTTTCAAAGTTTTCAACTTCTTTGCCTTTGGTTTGAACATCCTCCCGTAGCTTGGAGTAATTTGATCGCCTGAAGCCTTCTTCTCTCAGCTCGTCAAAGTCATTCTCCGTCCAGCTTTGTTCCGTTGCTGGTGAGGAACTGCGTTCCTTCGGAGAAGGAGAGGCACTCTGCTTTTTAGAGTTTCCAGTTTTTCTGCTCTGTTTTTTCCCCATCTTTGTGGTTTTATCTACTTTTGGTCTTTGATGATGGTGATGTACAGATGGGTTTTCGGTGTGGATGTCCTTTCTGTTTGTTAGTTTTCCTTCTAACAGACAGGACCCTCAGCTGCAGGTCTGTTGGAGTACCCGGCCGGCCGTGTGAGGTGTCAGTCTGCCCCTGCTGGAGGGTGCCTCCCAGTTAGGCTGCTCAGGGGTCAGGGGTCAGGGGTCAGGGACCCACTTGAGGAGGCAGTCTGCCCGTTCTCAGATCTCCACCTGCGTGCTGGGAGAACCACTGCTCTCCTCAAAGCTGTCACACAGGGACATTTAAGTCTGCAGAGGTTACTGCTGTCTTTTTGTTTGTCTGTGCCCTGCCCCCAGAGGTGGAGCCTACAGAGGCAGGGAGGCCTCCTTGAGCTGTGGTGGGCTCCACCCATTTCGAGCTTCCTAGCTGCTTTGTTTAAGTAAGCAAGCCTGGGTAATGGCGGGCGCCCCTCCCCCAGCCTCGCAGCTGCCTTGCAGTTTGATCTCAGACTGCTGTGCTAGCAATCAGTGAGACTCCGTGGGTTTAGGACCCTCTGAGCCAGGTGCGGGATATTAATCTCCTGGTGTGCCGTTTTTTAAGCCTGTCGGAAAAGCGCAGTATTTGGGTGAGAGTGACCCGATTTTCCAGGTGCGGTCTGTCATCCCTTTCTTTGACTAGGAAAGGGAACTCCCTGACCCCTTGCACATCCCGAGTGAGGCAATGCCTCGCCCTTCTTCGGCTTGTGCACGGTGCGCGCACCCACTGACCTGTGCCCACTGTCTGGCACTCCCTAGTGAGATGAACCCGGTACCTCAGATGGAAATGCAGAAATCACCCGTCTTCTGCGTCACTCACGCTGGGAACTGTAGACCGGAGCTGTTCCTATTCGGCCATCTTGGCTCCTCCCCCCAGGAATTTTTTTAAAATGCTATGCCAAAACGTCAAGATATGTTAAAAATTTCAATATTGTTTTTAAAGTACTAGACAAAAAGAATTGTCTAAAAATACAAGATCAAACAATTAAAAAGGAAAAGAACAATCTAGTCACTTAACTATATAAAAATATGGTTTGATAAACATTAGTTTATCAAAAGACAAATTATTCAAATTTCTAGTAAGAGAGGAACTTATTCTCAACACATTTAAAGAACAAAATTTAATGAATTTAATTTGTAAATAGTTCTTTCAAATTTAGGTGAAAAAGAACAACTCCCAAATTAAAAATGAAAAAAGTTCACATATAAAGCAATTTACAAGATTAAAAAAAAGATAAGTTAATCATGTAAATATAAAATACCTCTTTTCTTCTTTTAGATCACTGAAATTTAAAACCATAGATAATATCCAGTGATTTAAAGAGTGGTGGAAAACGTTACTATCACACAGTGTTTGGAACCAGGTTAATTGATTTAGTATTTTTGGAAGATGACGTGGAAATTAGTGAGAAAATTTTTATGTAGCCTCGTTTACACAGAAATTCCACATCTAAGTTTTTAGCCTCAGGAAATAATTGTACACTACAAAATGTTTCATAAACTAGATACACATCATGGCAGTAGTGATAATATAAAAATGGAAAATAATTTAAAATACAATTAATATGGTTCTAGTCCAAAATACTTCTATAAATAGCTTTAAAAAGGAATGAGGAAGGCCAGGCATGGTGGCCCACGCCTGTAATCTCAGCACTTTGGGAGGCCGAGGCAGGCAGAAAACCTGAGATCAGGAGTTCGAGACCAGACTAAGCAACACGGAGAAACCCCATCTCTACTAAAAATACAAAATTAGTCGTGGTGGCGCATGCCTGTAATTTCAGCTACTTGGGAGGCTGAGGCAGGAGAATTGCTTGAACCTGGGAGGCAGAGGTTGTGGTGGGCCAAGATTGTGCTATTGCACTCCAGCCTGGGAAACAAGAGTGAGACTCTGTCTCAAAAAAAAAAAAAAAAAAAAAAGGGAATAAGGAAGAGCTCTATCTATTGAATGGGAGATGCTTATACTATATTAACTATAAGATTTAGATGGCTGAATGGTATCTAAATAGAAATGGTATGATCCCATTCATATATGAAAATATATATTTCACTATCTTTATCTATATATATGAAAAATATATTCACCAAGAATTATATACAATGTAGTTTAACAATATTTTTATATATTTTTATTGGTTTTATTTTGAACAATGAGAAAGGTACTATTAAAATTGTAAAAATAAAAATATTTTTATTTTGAAAATCAATAATGAATTTATCTCTTATTCATGCTGGGTTTAACAGTATCTGTATAAATATTTTTAAGGCTTGAGATATATAAGTTCAAATAGAACTCAGATTCTAAAGGATTGGTGTAATATTTATCTCTACACTGTTTACATTTCAGTGTTAAAAATTTATGCTTAAACATTTTAGGATACTTCAATGCTTCTATAAACCTACTCTAAAACTTCTTCCACCTAACACTGTAATTTGGTTACTATCATAACCACATAAATGATAGATGCCCAAAATATTCTAGCTTTTCATGTCCCAGAGTTTCCCTCAATCTCAGCCTCTTCAAACCATAAAGTCAGCTTTGAAATTTTTGACTTAAAAGAGTAAGATTGCTCTAGCCACTGTTACCCTTTATAGATGAGTTAACTTTTTTTAAAATTGTCATTACTGTTTTAAATCATGCTGAATTCCAAAAAACACCATTACAAATGAAGGACTGCCTTTTCATTAAGTTCATAAGCCAACTCCTAGATTTAGATAAGTGTATTTCACGGTGACTGCATGTAAATATAGGTGAGCATGTAAGAGTGTGTATGCACGGATATCTTTTCTAGGTGTGTGTATATGCATGTGTGTTGTATGTGGAACTACATACAGACATGCATGCTGATGTGCATATATGTTTAGGTATTGTAGTGAACATGTGCGTATGCTCATGTACATCTTGTGTGTGTATGATATACCAAGACAGAATATCTAAAAATGAAACATTTACAGTGCATTTAAAATGAAGCAAGCATTTAGACATTCTCATTTACAAAGAGTACTGGGGATTGTAAACATCAGCAGCATCTCTGAGGTCAAGTTTACAGGGTAATTGTATTTCTGAAAATGGAGACATATGGAATTTTTGTGGATCCAGTGTGCTGTGAGACTGAAGTCCAAATTTTGATAAATGAATTTCATGCAAAATATATTTATTCTAAGATGTTAAAAATGAAAAATGATATGCTTGATACTATAGCACCACAAAACTATGTTTCTCCTGACTGCTTAATTTTTTTCCCCAGACTGCAAAGTCAATTCTTGTGCACAGAACAAAAAAAAATATGCCGATGGTCTGAAAAGTAGCCAACCTCAATCCAAGAAGCATAACACTGAAAGTTTAAACACATTTTATATTTTAGCTTATTATCATTGTTATTATTCACTCTCTTTTGGTCATTCGAAATGTTTAGAAGTTTTAAAGAGGGGTGAAATAACATTATATAATTTATTGAAATATCCCTTTTTCCCATCTTGCTTCCCTACATTTTTTTTTGCATTTTCTTCTTCCCATTTGCTTTTCAATTCAAGTATAGAAAGATATATGACATATGAATTTTTGTAGGATTTGTAAACTGATTAAGTGCATCAAAGAGGAAGAATTTTTTTTCTGATTGTTTTATATATTTCTTTACATTATTTTGAATTCATAGTTAAATTTTTGAAAGGTAGTGGTACTAATTTTTTTAAGGATGTGGAAGGAAACGAGAGTATAACCCTGATTTAGGGAAACATTCATCAATTGGTATTGAAGAAGATTCTATCATATTGCCATGAATCATCTACTTTGGGGCATATACACACACATAGTGTGATGTGGGGTAAGAAGCTTAAGTATTAGGGAAAAAGCAAAACAAATTTTCTTTTAGGAATCAGTAATGTGTAAAACCAAGGAAATAACACAGGCCAAATGAAATAATGAATATCATTCAATAAAACATGCATATTTTGATACACAATTAGATTTTATATTTCGTGATTCTATGTGGAACATAAGAATGAGTAAGAACTTAAGTTCACTCTTGGCAGGAACCTCATGTTGCAATAGATCTCCTTTATTTGGAAATAATTTTAAGGATTGAAAAGAGCTAAAATATAAGAGAATTCCTCACAAATTATAAGTTATATTTTATGAAGATTGGTGGACTGAGCTGCCTTAAATTATTTCTGGAACAAGATGGGGTCTTAATAAATCAATTAATTCACTGACAACTCAATAAACAAATTATGTTGGCCTCTTAAGAGTTTACAACTTTAAAAAAGTCTTCTATTTATTCACACACACACACACACACACACACACACACACAAACTCAATCATTATTTATGTGTACCCTTATGATTGTTTTAATGGAGAGATCAAAGAAGTAAGAAAATACTGTGAGAGCAGAATTTTCTAGGGTTCTGCCTTTTAGAATGGATTGATTTTGTGCCCACAACAAGAATATTCATTTGCAAACAGTTCATTTGAGTTTGGAGTCTTTTTATTCAGTATTTACCATAATGAGTCAGATGGTTGTACTCATAATAGTGGCACTCATAGGATGTAGGAAAGAGTAGTATTCAGTAGAAAAACAGGGAAGAAGTAAGCATAAATCAATGGAGTATCAGTGTATTAGATAGGAATGGCATAGTCATGTGCCTACAAAAGCATTATTTGCTTCAGAGTAAATAAGAAATTATTAAATGAATCAATAAGTAGCAAAATAGATGAAAAAATGAT
Organism: Pongo abelii; assembly: GCF_028885655.2. Taxonomy (NCBI): domain Eukaryota; kingdom Metazoa; phylum Chordata; class Mammalia; order Primates; family Hominidae; genus Pongo; species Pongo abelii. The sequence goes on from NC_071996.2 coordinate 115,053,812, forward strand.
ATACATGTCTACATAAATGCATTAATAAAATAAACTTTCTTTCTGAAAAATAAAACACCTTGAACAATATACTTCTTGAATAGTAGTTTTTACACATGTTAGAAAAATACGTCTTCCTTTTTCTTACCACCTCTAAATGACAAAACTCTGTTACTCTGTTATGAAACTCACTGAAACCAAACAACAAACAGAGAATTCAATAGGGTGGATCTCCACAAATTGATTGGATCCTTGAAATTTCCTGGGATGCCGATTAAACATTTAAATGCCCAGGTTCCACTTAGACCTACTGAATCCAAATGCCCACAGGAGGGTTCTTAAGATCAGGCAAGACGGCCGAGCGCGGTGGCTCATGCCTGTAATCCCAGCACTTTGGGAGGCCAAGGTGGGCGGATCACGAGGTCAGGAGATCGGGACCATCCTGGCTAACACAGTGAAACCCCATCTCTACTAAAAATACCAAAAAAATTAGCCGAGTGCGGTGGCAGGCGCCTGTAGTCCCAGCTACTCGGGAGGCTGAGGCAGGAGAATGGCATGAATCTGGGAGGCGGAGCTTGCAGTGAGTCGAGATCGCGCCACTGCACTCCAGCCTGGGCGACACAGAGAGACTCCGTCTCAAAAAAAAAAAAATAATAATAATAATAATAATAAAATAAAAAAGAAAGTCACTTATTCTGATTATTTTATACCATGTTGGTAATTGTAATAACTACCTTCCTTTTTAAGGGTTGGGATAACAGAGCAACAATTCTGACCTGATGTTATTTTTAATTGTTTGATCCAAAGAAGAATGGGAAAAAATTTAAGTTTCTATGTTTTAAATGTCTGAGTAATGTACTTACTACAGTTTTCAGCTTTTCTATTGTCCCGGATTACTATTCTTTGGTTGATTGTGCTGAAGAGTGTTGTCCAGTTAATGGTATGATAATAACACAGGTTGCTGTTGTCAGTAATATAGATGTTTCCTGCGCTGATTTCCTTCAGGGACTGGAACTGTAGAGAGGTGATGCCCTGTTGCTTGAGGATAAGCAAGGACAGGCCACTAAGGAGGGGGGAGTGAGAAAACGGAACCATGAAACGCATTCCGGAGTAAAATAAGGCTGTCACATTTTATTTTAAAAAGAATGTTAATGGAGTATAAATAGAAACTGAATTAATAAATCTGTGTTTAGAATATTGTTTTTACATGCTATATACAGTTTTTAAAGTAATAATTTGACCTCCCAAAGTAAAATTTCCATTGCTTACAGTTATGCGTATTGGCAGTGTATCTCTATTTCTGTGTATGTATTTACCACTGAAACATCTGCTCACTATCTTCCCACCCCAAGCCTTAACTTTATGTTGTTCAATGATGAAATCCTGTATTAACACTAAAGAAGTGTTTATAAAACGATTGTTCATCTACTCAAAGTAAGACATTAATTCCTCTTTATGTAATAGATTTAGACATACTTTCAGAGTATATCTAAATAATTTCAGAAAATGATTATAGGTATTTAGCTTTAATTTATACCTCAGACACCAAAGAACTGTAATAATTGAGGAATGTGTAAGTAAGGTTAGGAGATAGTAAAATGTAAAGAATCAAACTAAACTAAAATTAGAAAAAGAAAACAAACTCAGATGCCTTGGGTATCTGGGGAAAAGGTCTCTAAAAGTTAAATAACAACTACCCTGTTTAGAATTGCTCACATCATGCACTCCATACTTGCAAAATACTAATATTACTTTGAGTGACAGACAATTGAAAAATCAAGGAAACTACTTTTATTTTAATATAGTCCACATTTTTGTAATTACTTTTTTACTTATTTACTTTTTTTTACTTATTTACTTTCCCATTCTCTATAGAATAAACATGCTTCCCACATTTCAATCAGCTAATGAATATTATTTTACATTTTGGAGATCAAAGCTTTCCACTTTTATTTATAGTTTTAAATATTCTTTGCTGTTAATATTTATAATTATTTTCCATGGTTGTCAGGGTATGTGTGTGTGTTTGTGTGTGTGTATGCTCAATGATAAAGACTAAGATGTAACTCTTTCTCTCAAATTTTGTCCCCATCATAACTATCTTGAGTTGTTGATTACAATGTTAGCACAATGTCTTGACTGGCTTATAATATTTATTCAATGGGTAGTAAAAGTTGTTTATATATAGCACTTTAATAGATTGTATCTCTCAACTATCCTTTCTTATTAAGTTCCTTTCTCCTTTACATTTTTAAAACCTCTTATAAATATAACTTTTAAATTTTAATAGTGAAATTCAATGTACTTTTTATAAAACATTATTATAAAATCAATGATGATATTAAGTTTGGAGATATTTTGAACTTAAGTAGACAAATTTAAAAAATTCTTATGTAAATTGACTTTTAATTGTTCATAAATAAGAACATCATACAGATGACATCAGAGAAATCTTTTACTCTCATAATGTGAATTTAAATTATTGACATTATAATTTTATCAATGTCCTTCTAAACCTGAATTTTTTTGTCCATTTATTAACCAGCACTACATGTACAGTGGTGGACGAGCTCCTAAAACATCAGCCCTGTGATGTGTAGTTCAATTATAGCACCAGAGACAAGAACAGAACCTCCTGGCACAACAGCATTTGTATCCTATACACCCAAGCTATTAACAAGTCACACAACTCTTATCTTCTAATTGTGATAACATCTGATAAAAAAGAAAGTTTCACTGAATTGTTCACATCATGCACTCCGTACTTGCAAAATACTAATATTATTTTGAGTGACACACAATTGAAAAATCAAACTATGTATTCTGTAATACTTCACACCATCATCGGAGGTATTTTCATTGAGCTTATCTTTGGAAATAAGGATGGAAGCATGATTTCCCCAGAATCAGTAAATCAATAAGAGTGATGGTTTTGACTTAATGAACACACGATGCTCTTCTTGAAATCTGTGAGCCCTGCAGCTTTAAACATATCCACTTACCTATAGAGTACTCTTCCACCAATTGTCACCAGGTTAGAAAAAACACTGAAGTCAGTCATGTTTGGTGGCCATGACTGTATGTTCAGGAAACCTACAAGTGAAGAGTAGAAAAAATAAATCAGAATATCATTGTCTTAGTATTAGTGCTGATTTTTCTTGAAATATGGTGAAAATGTGTTGAAAGCTGGGAAGTGAGAAAGGGGTAGTGAACATTTCTATTTTTTAAGCACTGTATTACATATGTATTCTTCCAAGATTGAGAGTCCTACCCAATAAAACTGTATATGTTGAAAGGTTTCAATGACTCAGTTTGATTTATTCTTATAAATGCAAAAATGTAGTCTAACTAGATAAAGAGAAAAATATAGTTTCAATTTCTCTGAAATCTTTTACCTCTTCATCTGTTTACTTATGACATCAGTGTCACCCTTGTATTCTAAGACATTTACATACATATCTAGCCTTTCTCATTAGATTTTGCATTATTTTATGGTAAGTCCATGTCTGATTCATATCTATGGGTCCCATATTACCTACTAAGACAATGTTGAACACATTACTTGCTTAATATATATGTGCTAAATAAATGCTACGTGTTATCCATGTTCAATAGTACTTCTTTTGAAGAAGTAAACAGAAAAACATAGGTTCAAAGATCAGTTGACACTTGCAAGAGTCGTAATGTCAAACTTTCAAAGATAACTCATTTTGTAATTCCATGGGCTTTCGAAACGTGCATGAAAGCTAATAAGACACTATCTTTAAAAATAATATGAGTTTTTACAAACTAAAATCTGCTTTGAAAATTAGTTGCTGATTCCAATCTTATGTAACTTTTTTTGTTTTGTTTTGTTTTGTTTTGTTTTTTGTTATTTTGAAATGGAGTCTCACTCTATTGCCAGGCTGGAGTGCAGCAGCGTGATCTTGGCTCACTGCAATCTCCACCTCCTGGATTCAAGCAATTCTCCTGCCTCAGCTTCCTGAGCAGCTGGGATTACAGGCGCGCACCACCACACCCAGCTAATTTTTGTATTTTTAGTAGAGACAGAGTTTCTCCATGTTGGCCAGGATTTCCATCTCCTGACCTCATGATCCACCTGCCTCGACCTCCCTAAGTGCTGGGATTACTGGCGTGAGCCACGGTGCCCAGCCAATCTTATGTAATTTTTTAAAAAATTATATTTTTCATAGCACAACAGTTGCAGTTTAAAAAATTACCTGTTATCTCTCTGACTGTCCGAAAGACATTCAGTTTCTCTGGGTCTATGGCTTCAATTGCATTGTAAGGGTCCCTAGAAAATCAAGAAGAGATGTAGCCAAATTTAAATTTTAATAAAGGATTGAAAATATGAGAAATGTGACAATATTTTATTCAAATTTAATTTTAATTAGCAATAGGGGTGTTATCAATGCATGTCTAAATTAATCTGTGCTAGATGTGAAGGAGGAATAATAGGTGCTCTGTGGAAATTTTTGACGTCACAAAATATGAGATTTTCATCAAAGCCTATTCTAGATCTATAAGATTATTCAGCTTCAACTATTCTGATGAAATTCCCAAAGATAGCAAGCTCATGTATGAACCATTTTATATTATTTTGTTTTAAAAGTTCATTCTCGATTTGGAAGAAAATATATAGTCTAGAAATAAATTATAGTGAGAACAACTGGCATTTCCGCTCCTCAAAGAAGTATACATTGCTATTAGTACCTGGAATTCGTAAGAAGGACAGAAACAAACACAAATAAAATCGACATTTTTTTTCCTGTAGCTCTACATTTATCTACCTGTGAATTTTCATAATATTTATAATATTGTCCAGAAGTCTCTCTTCGTACAGATTACATAGAACCATCTTTTTCCTATCTAGCTTATTCATATTCACGTTTATAGCACAGAACTATTCGCTTCCAAGTATATGAATTCAAGCAAGACTTCCAGTTTTTTTTTTAAAGAAATCCACAGTAAGTTTTAAAATTTTATTACATTAAAAGACATTTCATACTATACTAGGTAGAGACCTCATATTAATATATAGCATTTACAGAAAGATTAAATTTTATCCATTGGCTACTTCTTCAAGACAGATCAAAATTTCTAAGAACAGTGATCTTAGGCTTTTTTAGAAGTATGTATCTACCTGTAGCAGCTAAACAAACTTTATTCTTACTGTGGACATCTCTTCTTTTACCAGTCTCTGAGAACATTCCTTTTTGGTATGGCGAATAACCACTAGTGATCCACTATATGCAGCCTTAATAGGGCTATCAATTAACATGTTCCACAATCCCCTGACAAACAGATAGGAATATGGCCTATGTCCTGGGGATTTGTGTCTGAATCCATTGGCATTTATTCATGCCAGCATTCAAGTCTTGAAAAGAGTATCAGTTCCAGCAACCTTGATCTCTGGAACCACCTTGTACTGGCTTCCTGAACTTGGTTCATCAGCATATTCTTCTCTACTGCAAACCATTCCATATCTTAATAAAAAACAAAAAAAAACTTTGCTTGATTAAATTACTGTTTCAAACTAAGAAGTGCAATCAATACAATGTACTGCTAGTTTAACATGGAGTGCTTTATACTAGGCTCAAATACTGGATATTGCTGAGGTTGGAGAAACACTATAAATGTGTTTCCCTATAATTCACACATAAACTATTGATTAAAATTTTCTCAATGTCATATTAATATCTCACAAAAGCTTAAAGTCTCAATTAAATGTTCTAGCAACTTTCTCTATTTACAAGCAAAGATATATGGAACAAATAACTATGCTTTTGATGAATATGAAGCCAAAAATGAAGCGTATCATGTAGGAAAACTCTTGCCTTCACTTTTTAATGTGCAAAGAATTTTGTATACAGAGGAAATATCAGCTCTGCAGTACAAGAATAAGCTTTCAACATTTGTTCTTTGATGAAAAGCAGTGTATAGAACAGCTCAGGTCGTATAATCAAATATCCTGGCTTTATTGAGAAAAACTCAAAATTCAGGGCAAGTACACAATAATGGGGTCAGTCCAAACCTTTACTGAGAACACTTCCATGTTGCCAGGAATGAAATGAATTCTGGCATGTTAACATGAAGCCCAGTGGACCACAGATATTTTATGCAGTTAATTTTAGAGATTCAGGACCCTTGTAAAATAAGTAAGTTGACAGAATTCCACTCACTGACTTCAAAGTATGTCTTGGGAGTTGCATCCTATAGCCACTCAAAATACATAGTACTTTAAAACAGTTAACTTCCCTAACTAAATTCAGAGCCACGCAAAAGAACATTATGTCTACCCTGTCATTGTGTTTGGTGATCCAAAATAAAGCTCAGGAAAAAGAGAGAGAAACATATTTTCATTTCCACTGAAATCACTTTATTTTATCATCAAGCTGATTATCTCCCTTCCATTGTCTATCATCATTGCAGGCTACTATGTAAAGCCTTTCTTGCCAGTGTCTCATTGTGACACAGCATGAACATGCTTATTTGATGAGCATTTTGTTACTCTAAGCACATGCACATCAACAGTGTAAAACATAACAAAACATGAAAGAAAAGTTTTCCTAACGATAACCCTAAGCACTAAGCTTTCCTGCAGTTACCATTCTAAATAAGAAAATGAGTGCCTACTACTATTTCTGGCAATGGTACTATTGCACTATAAACTAAACTTGCCAATTAACTTTCCTGAGACTAATTATATATTAAAATTTTAATTGATGAATTGCCAGTAAATATATGTTGTGGAGAAACTTGTTTTTAAAAAGCATAACAACCTCATTAAATTATTATTTTTGCATTTTATTAGTTAAAAACATCTCAGCTATTTTAATCAAAACATACAATCTTATTAAAAGCTGGTTAGTAAAATATTACGGGTAATGGAAATTAAGTGAGGTAAAACATTTCTTTAATTCACTGTAAGTTTTCTGCTTATAATACTCTGTATTGTTCACCTTTAAAATATCTCTATTTTTATACACACACACACACACAAACACACATTACATTCATGACCATACTTGTATCTATGCATATATAACATGTCTAATTCTACTGAATTAACTCTATAGCCATACTTTCCTAAGATGAAAGAGAAAGGCTTCAGAATATATGCTTCATGCTGGCATGACAGTGAGAATGAAGAATACATCATAATTCATTTATATGTTTATCCTGGAAAAACCTTATAAATTATACTTGAGACCCAATTATAATTATAATTTTAAATATTCCAGGTATAAGTGCTATGATTAAGGACAAATAATCCCCTGAACTAAGAAGCATGACTCATTGTAAGGAAAATTTTGCCTTTATTTGGTTTCCAAAAGAGTCTATATAAGACTATAATCAAGTCTATAAAATTAATATTTGTTGCACAACATGCTGTGCTATAAACTAGACATAGGCACTGCGATTTTTCTTTTCCACTGCCTTCTTCTCCTCCTGTTTTGTTTTTTATTGATTTTCATTTCTCTCTGTTCCCATCCTTCTCTCTCTCTCTCTTTCTCACTATCTTTCCCTCCTTCCCCGCACTTCCAACCTTCTATTTTATACCATTTGTTACGGTTTTACAATATGCCCAGACACTGGGCTGAGCAATTCAAAACAACTTTTGTTTTTAACCACCACAACAATCATAGGAAATAGGTATTTATTGTTAATCCATTTCTCAAGTTTTTTTATTGGAGCAAACCTAGTGTTTGACGTGAGAGAAAGCCATGCAACTCAACACAAATCCTCCATGGTGGAGCTGCAAATCACACTCCAGTCTACTCTGGATCAAATTATCCAAGAAGAAATCCTAACTCTCATTTTCTAAGTTTATGTTTAAGACAAACTTGGTTTACCTTTCTACTTCTAATCCATGTAAGTTGATTTTCCATAAGTAATTTTTCACCTGGATGAATGAGCAATATTTTTCTCCTTAGAAGTCTGGGTTAGTCTAAAATGGTATTCTTCCCATAAACTTGTAAATGCATGGTCCTTACTGCCTGATGCATTTTTATTCGTTGGACTACCTGTTTCCATTTTTTATTGCATTTATTTATTAAACTTTCCTCAACTCTGGGCCAGAGGTGAATATATATATATATATATATATATATATATATATATATATATAGTAATTTTATAACTAGTAGAAATCTAGAGTTTTAATAATTATGTTCTATGATGAAACAAGGCTAAAATAACTATTCTGAACCTCACTAGATAAAATATTTTTGAAACCTTTTTACCCATGTTTTATCTGTAAGAATTTTAGCCATGGCAGGTCACTTTTGGTGGTTTGCAATCTTTCTACTATCACAAAAGTCTTGCAGTGTTTCTCAATGGGGGCAGCACCACCCCACGAACAGGAAGTTGGCACATCTGTAGAGCTGTTTCAGTTGTAACAGAGACTGGGGGATCCTATAGTTTACAGGGGTTATCACAAGGTTGTTAACTGTCTCTTAAAGGATTGCATCGTGTTTTATACAACCTTAAAACGTCCTACTAGACATTTAGGACCTCGTGTGTGCAAACTTCATGCTTGGTCATACTTTGGCCAGGTATAATTCCCTAGTTGTGTTGCTCCAATTTCACTTGATTTTAGCCAAAAAGTCGAGAAGCAATTTACTCCAATTTCAATGAATGTCATTTCCCTCTTTCTTTTGTTATATAACAATGTGTCTGGCTAGTGGTTTTCTATTCCAGTGGTCAGTTGTTCCTCTGCTTTTTATTTCCTGGTACTTCTTACACAAAAATGCCTTCTAATCTCATTTTTCATAAATCCAAACTTTCATATAATTGGAAATTTGGCATTCCTCTAACAATATTTATTTTATTGTACCTTACTTTTTTGTATTTCTTTTAAAATTACAACTAGAGAATTATAATAATTAAAAATACATATATATTTAGGTTACATTATCTATAAATTTTATCTCAGAATTGAAAAGTGGCAATTTTTTAATATATAAAAGTGGAATGTTGTGCCTGATAAGGATAAAAACCACTTGTCTAGTGCAATTCATGTGAATATGATTTTAAATCATTCCCCAAAGTGAAAGACTTGAAGCTAATTCATTTATTATTTCTAGGTGAAAGCACGCGATGTGAGTCAAGTGGCTCTACCTTCTTATTTCTCAGAAGACATTATTAGCATAATATAATCTTACATTCCTGTGGTATTTGGTTTTAAATATAGTCATATTGTGGGTATATTGCTTTACTAAATGTCATATATGCATTAAATTATGAAGAAGCACCTAAATATTGTCCCAGGTCTCCTATGCAATGGGGCAAGGAGGGTAAGACAGCAATGTAAATGGACTCAGAAGGCCAGTGGGCACTATGGTAAAGTTGATTAAGTGTGTCCCATCTCAAAATGACTAGTGTTACTGATGTGCTTTGGCTGCGTCCTCATCAAAATATCATATTGAATTGTAGCTCCTACAATTCCCACGAGTTGTAGGAGGGACCCAGTGGGAGGTAATTGAATCATGGGGGTGGGTCTTTCCCATGCTGTTCTCATGATAGTGAATAATTCTCATGAGATCTGATGGTTTTATACAGAGGAGTTCCCCTACACAAACTGTCTCTTGCCTGCCAGCATGTAAGATATGCTTTTCTCCTCCTTTGCCTTCCATCATGATTGTGAGGCCTCCCCAGCCATGTGGGACTGTGAGTCCACCGAACCTCTTTTCTCTTTGTTAATTACCCAGTCCCAGGTGTGTCTTTATTAACAGCGTGATAACTGACTAATACGGCTACCCAGTTCCAAAAAATTGTTGCCATGTAGGAATATGCGCCGAGAATTACCAAGTCTATACATTTTAAAAGGTAAGTTAAAAAAAAAAATTTCTTAAGACAGATACAACGATTATGGGGTGGCAGCTACATACATACTATTATACTATCTAACATGGGACTGTATTGAAAGCTACCTATTAAAATAAACAGATATTTAGCAATAATACATATAATAATTGATTTGAATGAAAAGAAACATTTTGTTCTATTGTTCTTGCCATTCCTATTTGGACATATTTATTCATAATATGTTAAATCAGTTTGCTTTTAGAAATGATCTGATATATGTTCAGAGTAAGATTTTGAATTAAAATATATGAGAGAGATTCTTTATCTGTAGCCTGCAGCACTAATATTTAGGGATTAAGTAGTAATATAGACAAATAGATAACATACAATGTTAAAATACTGACATTCAAATAATACAAACTTGTTTGTTTTCCAGTTAAAACCAGTAGGGGGTTCTGTAATGAAGGAGCCCAGATAAATCACATTACAATTTTTATTACCAAAATGAAATTCATTTAGCAGCATCTCTTACAGTGGTGCTAACTTCCCAACTTAAGGGAAACAAGACAAAAATAATACATCAGGACAAAGAATTTCTGGAAGAAGCTCAGGGGAATTTCAACATACTGATTAGTTTTATGTGAGACTTTTTAAAGGATATTAATTCACATTTTCTCAATCAGTTAGAAGCTTGAATGAATTTTCCCACCTCAACCAGTGATACTTTTTCCCTAAACATATCTAAAAATAAGTCAAGCTTGCTGAAAACTGTGGATTTGAGGAGAATGTCCTAAAATATAATTTAGTTTAAATATAAATTTATATTTTTGACCTTAAATAGTCTCCAAACTAATATTTGAGCACATTCCAAAACTAGTATACTGTCATTGCTGGTGAAATCAGGCCCTTGCTTTTGTTGGTGAGGAGCATTAATGAAAGGCGAAACTCTTCAGGTTCCAGAGGAATCATATAAACAAAACTAATGAATCTCTTCAGTTTTGTCTACACTTTGTAAAATAACTTGCACAAAAATTTAATACTGACCCATGAATACCAGTGACCAGAAAGATCAAATTCCCATTGATCTTGGTACAGTTTATGAATTTGTCAATGTTACTGGAATCCACAGTCTGAGCTGACATCAATGATCCTGTGCCAATGCCATCACAAGCTGTAGAAACAAGACTCAGAGTTAGGGGACTGAGAAACTTATTTTTGGCCAATTAGTCATTGCATCTTCATTATAAAATAGCAGAGTATTTTTAATTCTAACATATAAAATATATTACAAATTTTGTTTCCTAAAAAGTAAAATAATTATTCCTTCATTCAACATTCACTACTGGTTCTGCTTTAAAAACTTGTCCCTGCATTAAAATCGAATGACTATGACTCATCACAGAAATTACATTTTATCTCAAGACTCAGTATATACACACACAACACATACGTAAGTCTTACAGAAATTTTATCAATCAATACTCCTCCTAACATAAAATTATCTATTTTCTACTTTCTTTGAAAATATCCTTTTTAATGATTTTGAAATGCTGGTAACTTTAGCAAAATGATTTCACGGCCTACATACTAATGGTCTACAACCTGCAATTTTAAAAACAGTGGTCTAATGGAGAATATACATAAATAAAGAGTTCTAAGGATGTGAATTATAACCAAAATCAAGGGCCATTCAAATATTTATGCTTAAATGGAACATGCTTTCTGAAGCTTCTAATTTAAACAAACAAACAAAACAATTTTTGTGTGTGGGTGGTGGGGGGATGTTTAGAGAAAGAGAGAGAGGGGATAAGGAAGAAACAGAGAGGGAGAGAGAGAAAATACCATCTAAAAGTAAGTCTGGAGTTTGTTCTTTTCTAGGGCACTCCCTGATACTTTGAGAAGTTTAATAACATTCAGGAGATTTAGACTTTATTTTCATCTTGCTTAATTTAGGTTTCATTCTGGTGAGGAATTAGACTACCCACAGCTGGAAGAGATTCCTTCCTCTGCTAAAATTCTATGGCATGAATTATCTGATATATTTATTTTAAACTTATGGTAAAGTTTCTTGTCATTTCATAGATCTCATCTTTCAAAATACATTTTTAAGATCTGGAGAGTAAATTTCATGCCCCTCTGCATCTCTTTTTATGCTTAGCAGATAATTTTGTATATAGTGGCAAGCAACTAATATGTGTTGTGATGCCAACATAACTGTGTGAACTCTTGTTTTTTACAAAGCTTTTAAGATTTGCTATTGACAGAATAACATGCAACTTTATTTCTAAGTTCCTATCAATGTTACATCTGAGTTTTTTTCTGGGCCATTTTAGTAGATATAATTCAAACTCAATAATATACAGTGCTATAAAAATTCATATTTTGAGTAACTGTCCAAAATTACGGAAAGTGTGTGTGGGCAGGTTTGGTTGTGAGAGTGGGTTTATATTAAAAAGTTGGTCTACTTAAAAGTGAATTAAAAACCTTGTTATATAGGCCCAGTTCTAACTAAATAATCTGAGCTACCACTCACCTTTTGGGCAAATGTCAGTGCAAGGTTTACACATTTTAATCCCATTTTCTTCTACTTCCATCTTGGAACTAGGGCAGGCACGCACACAAGAACTGGAATCTACCACAAAGTTATCTGATTTTTAAAAAAAAAAAAAAAACAAAGGTAAAATAAGCATTAATGTTAACATTCAGCAAACAAGTTCAAAACAAGATATTTTAGGGTTTAAAAATGATTAGCATCATTGATAGTGTTTATGTATCTTCCCCTTAAACAACTCTTTGTTTAAATATCTCAATCTGAAATCGTATTTCCTGTCAAATGCAATGTGTGTTAACAACAACTAGTACTTGCTTGGTTACTGCTCCACATCCTGAATTGCCCCCAAGATAGAGTAGATTTATTTTATATACTTAGGAAACTACGTGACATTTAGCTTGTGTGTTTCAATAGTTCCACTTCATTTCATGACATGATGCAAGTTTGAAGTCCAAAAATACTTCAAGTTCATGAAGCACAAATGAAGCTTAAGTTGAACTGCCTTGGATCAGAGTACACTTCACATCCAGGAGAAAATGCTTAAAATGTGTTCTATTTTTCAGTGGAGTGCCACAAAACCTTTCTCATATTTTTATATGAAGAAACAAAATAAAATTGGAAAGGGTAGTACTTTGGAAAAGGTATATCAAATAGACAAGGAACATTTTGTTACCCAATACTTGGATTAAATGTCTAGCAGTCCAGTGACCTGGGATATGCCAGAACATCCCCTCCAAAATAAAGGACAAATTATTGCACCTAAAGGCTCTCACAATAAATAAGAAACACAATACCTGCTAGGCCACTCTGGTTTTAAAAGTAGTATCCTTCCATGCCTGGGAATATTGCTCTGGCACAATATGCAATGTTGTGGAATGCTTACAGCCTTGAGGGGTGCCCAAAGCAGAAAAGGCATATGATGTATATCTAGGCTGTGATGCAAGCAATTTTGCTACTTGGGCCACAAAACCCAAGAGGCTCTATGATATTGGAAGCATCTATAGTGGGAAAATATGCCATGTAGATTTATGGCAAGTTTCATCAGAAAATCACAACAGAGACTTCTAGATTTTTAGAGCTAAGCTATGCCACCTGTAGCATAGGATTGCACACCATTTAATAAACAGTTTTTGACATGCTTCTGGGTCCTGGTAGAGATGGATCTTGGGTCAGACCTTACAGCCCGAATTGCCTATCATGAACAGGGTTTTGCTATAATGTCACAATGTCATCATATTGGGCAGGTCCAACAGCATTCCACTGTAAAATTAAAGTAGGATATGTGTAGGGGCAGAAGCACAAGTAAACTGCATAAGCAAACGGTTAAGAGCCCCCCATGCCATCCACCACTGGGCTGGCCCCTCTGTCATCTCATACCTATGGCTGTGTGGGGGCTAAGAAAAGGCACGTAGGAAAAGCTAACAGAGTAAGATACAAAATAGACTAGGTATGTGGGTATGTGGGTACTAGCTGAAAATGGATAGCAGCTTCTCTGTCTGCCATCTCACCTATGAGTGGACTTGAAACACGGAAACAAGAGAAAATCTTACCAACGGGCATAATTCTAGGTAGCGAAATTGATTACTCATTTCATATGAAAAGAGAAGTTGCTTGACCTTAGAATATATATGAACTCATGAGCTTGTCCTGAGAGAAAAAATACTGGAAAATTTGAGAAGAAAGGGAATCTGGGGCAAAGAATCCATGGGAGTGGGTACAAAGTATGGAAAAATTTGCATTCCAAGTCAATATCCACATGAAAGCATCCACCACAAAAAAGAGTCACTTTGTTGAGATGATATCAAAGTCCAATCTTGCTTTCTTCCCTTCCCCAAAAAGTGCTGATTTTGAGACTACTCCTTAATAATGTAATCTCTATCTCAGGGGAACCCAACCTGCAACAGGTGCATACACGATATTAAATAGCCATTCTTTCTTCAAGGTCTTGTGATATGGTTTGGATCTGTGTCCCCACCCAAATCTCATGTCGAATTATAATCCTCAGTATTGGAGGTGTGACCTGGAGGGAGGTGAGTGAATCATGGAGGTGGCTTCTCATGGTTTAACACCATCCCCCTTGGTGTTGTCGTGGCAAGAGTGAGTTAGCATGAGATCTGGTTGTTTACAAGTGTGTAACACCTCCTGCCTCTCTCTTCCTCCTGCTCTGGCCATGGAAGACATAATTGCTTCCCCTTCACCTTCACTGTGATTGAAAGTTTCCTGAGCCCTCTCCAGAATCCCTCATGCTTCCTGTACAGCCTGCAGAACCATGAGCCAATTGTACCTCTTTTGTTTATCAATTACCCCGTCTCAGGTATTTCTTTATAGCAGTGTAAGAACCAACTAATACATCTTGGGAAATGTGTTACAATGAAACCCTTTCACATTTCTGCCGAATGGAATAAGCAAATATTATAATTAGTCTTATATCAGTTAGATTCAAGTTTTGCAGCCAAATGAGTTTCAGAAAATGCAAGTTTGGAGTTTTTAAACTTCAGAATTCTGGATTCGGAAATGTAGACCTGCATTTAGAAGCTTAATGTCTGACCGGGCACAGTGGCTCACACCTGTAATCCCAGCACTTTGGGAGGCCGAGGCGGGTGGATCACCTGAGGTAGGGAGTTCAAGACCAGCCTGACCAACATGCAGAAACCCCGTCTCTACTAAAAATACAAAATTAGCCAGGGATGGTGGTGCATGCCTGTAATCCCAGCTACTAGGGAGACTGAGGCAGGAGAATTGTTTGAACCCAGGAGGTGGAGGTTGTAGTGAGCCAAGATCGTGCCATTGCACTCCAGCCTGGGCAGCAAGAGTGAAACTCTGTCTCAAAAAAAAAAAAAAAAAGAAGCTTAATGTCCTTGTTTTCCCAAGAAAGCTTCAATTTGGGGCAAACCAAGCCATGTAAGCCAGGCCCATCAGAGATTTAAATTTTTTCATAGAAAATACTGAAGTGCTTTAAATTAGCCTGTAGTTTGAGATACACAAACTAATCTAAGAAAAGAAGACTGTAAGTTACCACATTTAAAGTAAATAAGTCATGTAATTTCACACAATAGGTCTTCATGTTTAGCCACTTACTACAGTTTGGAGTTGACAGCTTTCAGGTGAATCACTATAAGGGATATAGTAAAGAAAAGGGGAATTCTCTAGTTCAAATTTTCCTGGTACTTCTGCTCTCACCCAACCCTTGGGCTTCAACCTAACGACTTGAATAAAAGGGAAAGCACCAAAAAAACTCCAAGAAAGCATAGTTTTGACTGTCTTTGGGAAAGGCATCCTAATTTGAAGGTAGTAGATTAGGTAGTAGTATAATACACTTCTAAGAAAAGGGAAAATATCATTTAGCCCCATCCTACAATACTGCCAAGCCCTCAGTTTTGTAAGGATGGTACATGGTGACATATAGGGTGACTTTAGATAAGAGGTTATTAAATGAAAAGGACTGGTGTGGATATGGAAATATTTAAGATGCAAAATCTTTGCTGTCTTGGAGTTAGCGTGTCTGTGACTTTAAAATGCTAATTAAGAGACACATTAAACACACATATATATATATAAATAAGTCAAAGTACAATTTTTATTTTAATGGATATGAACATGTTTCATAACAATGACTAGAATTGTGTTTTCAAAGCCTTTTTAAATAATCTACCCCTCTCGGCCTGACGCGGTGGCTCGTGCCTGTAATCCCAGCACTTTGGGAGGCCGAGGCAAGTGGATTAACTGAGGTCAGGAGTTCAAGACAGCCTGGCCAACATGGTGAAACCCAGTCTCCACTAAAAATACAAAAATTAGCTGGGCATGGTGGCATGTGCCTGTAATCCCAGCGACTCAGGAGCTGAGGCAGGGGAATCGCTTCAACCTGGGAGGCGGAGGTTGCAGTGAGCCGAGATTGCGCCATTGCTCTCCAGCCTGGGTGACAGAACAAGACTCTGTCTCCAAAAAAATAAAAAATCTACCCCCCTCATCCTTATATCCTATCTCTTCGATTGTTATAATGGCTCTGGAAAGAAAGGAGGGAAGATATATATATTTTTTAAGACAGAGTTTTGCTCTTTTTGCCCAGGCTGGAGCGCAATTGCATGATCCCGGCTCACTACAACCTCTGCCTCCTGGGTATAAGCATTCTCCTACCTCAGCTTCTCAAATAGCTGGGATTACAGGTGTGTGCCACCACGACCGGATAATTTTTGTATTTTTAGTAGAGATGGGGTTTCACTATGTTGGCCAGGCTGGTCTCAAACTCCTGACCTCACATGATCTGTCCACCCCAGCCTTCCAAAGTGCTGGGATTACAGGCATGAGCCACCGTGCCTGGCCAGAAAATATAATTTTTATAACCCACATCTTAAAGAAGAAGAAATAGAGAACTAAACATGTTATTTAAAAATCACATGACTAATAAGGGAACGAAGCCACGATCCATAGCCACTCTAATCCCATGTCCCTTATACAGATTGAGTATCCCTTATTCAAAATGCTTGGGACCAGATGTGTTTCAGATTTCAGAATTTTTTGGATTTTGTAATATTTGCATAAACATAATGAAATACCTTGGGGATGAAACCCAAGTCTGAAAATAATATTCAGTTTTTATGATTCCATATATCTTATACACATGACCTGAGGTAATTTTATATAATACTTTAAGTAATGTTTGGTGGGAAACACAGTTTGTATACACTGAACCATCAGAAACAAAGGCGTCACTATCTCAGCCATCAACATAGACAATCTGTGGTTGTTTGGCATCACCGTCATTCATAACACTAAATTTATATACTACTGATGAGCAATCATATTCTTACACTTATTCACACATAAATATGTAAAACTAAAAAAAAAAAACATGGTAGACCACTAACACAGTGAAAAGATAATGTGTTCGGAATAACTAGGTATCACAGTAGAATCACCAGAATACCTATATCAGCTGTGAAGCAACAGCAACAACAAATAATGCAGGCTTTTAGTGTCCATCTATGATGCTGCGTTTTGATTAAAAGGTTACGATACACTGTTTTATTTTCTTAGGTAAAAAGAAACATCAGAAACAGTTGAGAAACCAGGGAATGGGTCCTACAGGGATAAGGGGGCTTTCTGCTGGATGGCTTTTTAAAATGTTTCCTCCAGGGTCATTTGCCCATTAACAGTGAATTTTGTCTTAGAAGTCTCTTTTTGATTTTATAAACTCCCATGATTTCTTTTTCTGTTATGAATGCACCATGCTCTAGTCCTTCAGTGAGCCCATAACACATTTTCATCATGTCTTCTGTAGATACTTTTTGTGCAGTGTTAAAAACATTTTCATTGTCACTATTACCACAATTGCTTTGATTCAGAGCGACTTCTGCAATTTCACCATCAGTCAATGAAGGAACAACTCGTTATCAATGTTAAAAACTTCTGTGATATCCATTTCTTCCAGCTTACTGATAGACTCTGAAGGCATATTTTTTTCTCACTTGACATAGGGAATCTTTCCAAGTAACCACCTTTTTCCTGAACACAGTCATAGGTCAGAGGTTGTACCTGGCATGCAAAACTGTGTCTTTAGTTATTGTGTTCCAAGCATTGACAACAGCATATACAGCCTCCTTCATGCTAAGCTCCTTTTGAAAACCTTCCCACGCCCAGGCCTTTGTTCACTGCTGCTAGCATGCTGTTCAAGAAAGTGCTTTTGGCCAGATGCAGTGGGTCACATCTGTAATCCCAGCACTTTGGGAGGCTGAGGTGGGTGAATCACAAGGTCAGGAGATCAAGACCATCCTGGCTAACACAGTGAAACCCCGTCTCTACTAAAAATCCAAAAAATTAGCCGAGCATGGTGGGACGTGCCTGTAGTCCCAGCTACTCGGGAGGCTGAGGCAGAAGAATCGCTTGAACCTGGGATGCGGAGGTTGCAGTGAGCCGAGATCATACTACCGCATTCCAGCCCGGGTGACAGAGTGAGATTCTGTCTCAAAAAAAAAAAAAGAAAAAAAAAAAAAGAAAGTGTTTTTGTATTTACTTTTCATTGCTCTAAGGATAGTCTGTTTACATGGCTGATTTAATGAAGTCACATTTAAGGGAAAGTACACGGCATAAACATTATTTTTGATGAGAATTTCAGCTGCAGGATGAGTAGAACAGTTGTCAAGGAAAAACAAAATCTTGCAGTCAACATCCAGTCCAGCTTCCCAGCAATGAGCAGGAGGTGCTAGTATAAAATGTTTGGGTGAAGCCAATAAGAAAAGTTGTTCCTGGTAACCGATGCATTTTTAGTAGCATAATAATTGGTAAGAAATTCACTCCTTGGAAACAGTGAGGATGCAAGCTTTTGCCTATCACAGCAAGTTTACATTTATGTGTGCCTGCTGCATTAGCACATTCCAGCACAGTCATTCTGTCTTTGACATCCTTCATTCCTTCAGGGGATGTCTAATGAACTGTGGTCAATATCTGTCTGGAGGAGCAATGTCAAAACAGTGATGTTTCATCAGAATCACAGAATTGTCCTGGTGTCAGATTTTTATCAGTGATGACCTTGGCAAACTCTATGATGAATTTCTCCACTGCTTTGTGATCAGCAGATGTTTTGTCACCACGAATCTCTAAAGATTTAATGCCTTTAAATTTCTTTTCTTAAATTTCTATGTCCAGCCTGTTGAATATTTACAGTTCTCTTCAACTTTCAGTTCACCGTGCTAGATCTTTGCCTGTTTCATGATCAGCATACCATTATGCGGCTTATGTTCATCTACATGCTGACAAATCCACTCTTTCGGTACACAAGCAAGATCTTCATCATTAGCTTTATTCAGTGCTACTCTATTTTTCATTAACTTCTGTTATTCATTTTCAGCATAGAACAGTTTATCCTTCTGTTTCTTCAGGTCACACAAAGTGTTCATACCAATACTATACTCTTCTCTTCTCTATGATGTTGCATACTTACACCATTCTCCCGTTTCTCCAAAAGCTTGACTTTCTATGCTATAGATAAACATAAATGTTTCCTCTTATTTTTACCACCCTTACCCAGAGGGATAGCTGCAGGCCTTTTTGACATTTTCAACAATATCTCAACACCACAAAATGGCATTTTGGAAAACCTGCCATTGGTGTGTCTGGCCTGCACACATGCCATTTTATTACCTGTGAGGGTGCTTCCCTTTGGAAATCTGGGTATGCATGGAAAAGATGTACCACAGTCGAAAGGGGCTGAGAGTGTGTGTGTGTGTGGTTTTTTTCCCCCTTGAGAACACTAAATAAACTGTGTTGTGTGCATTTTGACTGTTACCTATCACATGAGGTCAGGTGTGAAATTTTTCATTTGTGACATCATGTCAGCAATCTAAAAGTTTCAAATATTGGAGCAATTCAGATTTTGGATTTTTGGATGATGGATGCTCAGCCTGTACTTCCTACTGTATCACATACACAAAGTGAAGTAAGTCACATTATATGTATAGCATAGACTATATAAAGAATTCTTTTAAATGATTATATGGACATATATAGTGATTTTTTTCAGCCTTTCCAATAGGAAATGTCCCATTGGTTACACAAGGCAAAAAAAAAAAAAAAATAGACTCAAGTAAATATCAATATATTATCCTGAATACCTGATGAAAGTTAAGTTGGTCCTTTTGAATCCTCAGGATGTTATCAATTTGTTTAAGATCCTTTAACACACCCTTTATATATATATATGTTTTATTTAAGGTTAATTTGCTATTAAACATATATATATATGTTTTATTTAAGGTTAACTTGATATTAAAAATATAATGTTAAGTATTCTAGTTATAAATAAGGAATCAGAAACAATTTTAGGTGAAAATCCATTGTTATTAGAAGCAGACCCTATTCATTACATAGCTTGCTGCCACTTAACTAATTACTTTTTTGGAGAAACAGTATGATAGGCAAAAATATTGTGGTATAGTAAAAACAGAAAGAGGTTTTTGTTTGTTTGTTTGTTTGGTTTTGAGATGGAGTCTCTCTCTGTCACCCAGGCTGGAGTGCAGTGGCACCGTCTTGGCTCACTGCAACCTCCACCTCCCAGGTTCAAACAATCCTCCTGTCTCAGCCTCCAGAGTAGCTGGGACTACAGGCGCCTGCCACCACACCTGTCTAATTTTTGGATTTTCAGTAGAGACGGGGTTTCACCATATTGGTCAGGCTGGTCTCGAACTCCTGACCTCAGATGCCACCCACCTCGGCCTCCCAAAGTGCTGGGATTACAGGTGTGAGCCACTGCGCCCAGCCACAGTAAGAGTTTTATAACCTCAAACATGTCATTCTTTTGCTATGAAACTTTACACCAATCACTTTAAATTTTTGGTTTGGTTTCTTTATTTATACAATGGGGGCAATAGTATCTATACCCAAAGTACTTATAATAGTCTTACAAGTTTCAAATTAAAATAAACTTACATAAAATTCCTTTGATTTCAAATAATGACCTAATTAATTTGGTTATTCTTATTCTGTTACTTACGTGGACACTTCTTGACACAGAATGCTCCATATGTGTACTTTGCATTGAAATTGTGCTCCAGTTGAAAAGTGGTTGGATTGTAGACAAAGGTTTGGGGACACTGAGTAACACATGCTCCACTGTCATTGAAATTCATGCAGGCCTGCAACATAGCAAATATTACTTTCATTTACAAATAAACTTCATAATACTTGTTAATGAAACACTGCCAAAACAGGAGAAGCTTTTTTTTTCTATAATAATTCCATAAATACTACAAAATTTGATAATTTAAGAGTCATGTGTGTTTCCAAAATTTCATAAAACTCTTTTTTCCAGTGTCAGTAAATAGGAAAATTTATGGCTACTGATGCTCAAAGTGCTTAGCATGTATGCAGTAATTTCTAAATTGAGAATTGGTTTAAAGTTAGCTAATAGTGAAAAATTATTTGAGTTCACACTTATTCAAAGCATTTATATTTAGTCTTAAAGTATAGCACTGACAACCAAATCCCTAATTCTACAGGCTAGACGTCCACTTGAGCTGGTATTTTAAAGAGTTCCATGTCCCAAGTGACATGTAAAGTACAATTATCACCATTGTCCTGTAAGAAAACATTGTGATGGTGATTTATATTGGACTTAAAGAAAAGGCTCTGGCTGGTGACTAGCCAAATACAAATACAGTGCATGTAATGCCAAAATGTAAAGAGGTAATTAGCTATAGTTAGCCTGTAATTAAATAATATGATGTCCTTTCTAGTATGGCTTTTTTCCTAATGCCACTCCATTTAGTAAAAGCCACAATGCAGAAGACAGTTCATTTCTGCTGACTCATATATTTATATTCATAACTCAATTTATTAATATTTTCAAATTCACTTGGGAAGAATTAAAAACCATTTTATTACCTGAGAGGTAGGTACTTGATATAAAAACAGAATACATGTATAAGTACATATAAACATGTGATTAACAAAAGTGTGGATGAGCTAATTCTTTTAATTAAGAAATTAAGCAATTTTAGGAATGATTTGGGCCTTGGAAAGCAAGCTAATACGAACTCAAGCTATGATTTACATTTAATCATAAATAGTACATATGGTTATTAATAAGCATTAATTTATTCTGTTTCCTCAAAACATTGCTTCATCAATTGTTGTTTTAGCAAGCACTTTATCATAAACATGACAATTCCCTGATAATGGTCTACTAGATGCATAACCAGAATGAGACTTACTGATGATACATTATTCACTAAGATGACACATTCTAGGAAGAATCTATTAAAAACCAATCTAGCAAACTCAGTAAGTTTTAATTTATAGTTATAAAATTTCATGTGTCCTTATAATTGCTTTACTAACATATTTTATGCAGTGCTGTACACAGATTGCTCAGGAACAAAGGAACATAAGTCAGAGGAATAAAACAAATTTAGCTTTGCAACAGCATACAAAACAATGTAACTTACACCAAGTCCTTAGTCTGGCATTCTTGAAAATTCTGTACCAAAAGCCAAAGTGGAACCATTGGACCGTTCCATAAAAGTAATGAAATGATAATTTGAAGCTCACTCAGCACTGTGCTTATCATGATAATGGAACCATGAAAAAAATTGCAGTGCAAAACTTCTAAGTGAGAGTTTTTGCTATTGCTGTTTATTGTTGTTATTGTTTTGGAATTGTTAATGAAACACCTGCAGTGTTCAATGTCTTCAGAATCAAGCTTCCATCCTATGTCTGATGAAAGACAGAGGAAGGTTCTCAGTTCAAGACCTGCTGAGTATCTTCTTTAAATTTTTAACGTTTTTATTTCCTTTTCTCCTTCCTCCCTACCCACTTCTGCAATACATATTTTTGTTTCACTATAGAATGAGTATAGAAGATTATATTCATTATGATATTAAGAAAACTAAGAAATTACTGTCTATATCATAAGAGCTTTAATATATGTTTTCTCATTGCTGGAATTAAGTGTCTTTTTTTTTTTAAAAAAAAAGCTCAATTCTACTACATATGTTTGCTGGATATTTGAGAGAAAAAAATTTCTGTGTTTATTTTCAACTACATAAACATTTGTGTATTTTTATGATTTTTAGCTTTAAAATTAAGCTGGTGTTCTGGGTATATGAAATTGAGTTAAATACAACTCAAAATTGCTGATATGTATGCCAAAGACAAAGAGTACTGTGTCAGGAATATGATATCAAAATATAATTAAAAACTGTCCCTAACTATTTGTAAATCTTAAACTTTTAAAATAATATTACCTTAAAATATAAACTAGAAAATACTGAAACTCATAAATATATCTTCTATAATCTTGAAATTTATATTCAAGAAATAAAATGCAATTGCTCCCACTCACAGAACTCAACCACATAAACAGGTAATCACCGCATTACTGGAAAGGATGCTATTAGATTATAAAAAGATATCTCAATATGTTCTCCAATGAACCTCATTTGTAACATAAATTATATCAGAAATATACAATTCATTTAATAGAACAATTCTAGTTCATCAATAGACAACCTAGTGAGGGAATGACTTTGAGGAGGGCAGAGCATTTTTCTTAATCCTAAAGTGGCTAAAGTTGATGTTACTGTAATAAGACAAAGATTCAGTATGCCTGAATCAAATAGGGAAGGAAAGGAGAGCAGGATAATACAAGAGAGAAATCACAGACATACAAAGCAGTCTGTATCCTTAGGTCCTGAGCAGCCTCCAGCACATTCTCGATGGCAGCAGTCACTGACGTAAGGTCCGTAGCATCTGCCGTCACATTGTTCTGCACACACCGTCCTTGTCACTGCAGAAGACAGAGATAGGACCATGATCAAAGTCTGCCACCAAGAGAAACTCATAAGCTGAGTTCTGGAGTGACAATTTCTCACCCTGTCTTTGACTCAATTCAGCAAACATTTAATGAATGAGGTTTACAACTAGATCAAAATTTTTATACAAAAATCTCCAAAATTAATTTATAATGATTTCATTTTTATATTCTTTCTTGTTTCAGCAAATAACTACAATGCTTTATGATGATCATACAACTTAACAAGAAAAAATCCAATTTGAAGTCAGGCACAGTGGAGTGTGCCCGTAATCCCAACTACTCGGGAGGCTGAGACAGGAGGATTGCTTGAGGCCAGTAGTTCAAAGATGCAGTCGGCTATGACTGCACTTGTGAATAGTCACTGCACTCCAGCTCGGGCAGCATAGTGGGACTCTGTCTCTAAAATTAAAAACAAAGGAAAATTGAGATAACTAAATGAGACATTTGGCAGGCTAGGAAAGGTGAAGTCAATTCACACAATGTGTATAGTAAGTTCCTAGTAGAAGGTGTTCCCAGAAATGGGTCTAAGACTTTTAGTAGTCAATGCAGAAAAGGGACACATAAATGTTTAGTTAATTCACATAATATTTTACACGAGGAAAGAAAGAAAGGAAGGAAGGAAAGAAGGAAAGGGAGGGGAAGGAGGAAGGAAAGAAAAAAGGAAGGAAAGAAAGCCATTCATAGTAAATACAACAAAAATTATCATTGATCTTTTCTTATAACATGCTTCAATCCAAGCTGACAGCATCATATCGAGGTATGCTTTAGTAAAAGCAATACGAAAGGCTATCCATCAACATTCTAGTAATAAGAGACACAATTCTGCTTATCTCACTTATTCCAAAAATATTTTTAGGGTATTTAAGGTATGAATTTTACAGGATATGTATAGTATATCACTTCATGGTTTCTGTATTTCCACTTCAGCCTTGTTTCTTCCTATATTTTCAAACAGATCTTCTAAGCTTTCTTTGTTGCTACTTTATCAAGACTCTGCCTCGTAAACATTAGCATTCCCCAGACTTGTTCTTGACAATTTTTGGGGGACTATGGGCTCATTCCTGTATAAAAGTCATTCATCTTCTACTTAGCATACTATCTATCAGTAAATGACTTTCAGATCTAGAATTGAGTTCTCTATGGAGCTACAGCATGCATTTCCAGCTGTCTACAGAAGTCCCCATTTTGATATGCAAGGTTTACAAAACAGAACATAACTCTTCTTCCCACACCCACTACTGAGTGTATTTCTCTTCTAAGTTCCCTTATCTCACTTAATGGAAGCACCATATATCCAGTAGCTTGCTAGTAAATTGCAATGTATTTTCTGTCTCCTATCCTCTTATCATCACTTCTCCTACCTAATAAAATTGCCAAGTATTAGCAATAGTTTTCTAAATATTCCTCAGTACTTTCCCTCCTCTCTATTCCAACTTTATTCAAAAGCCTATCTCTAAATGTACATAGTGTTCTAAAAGTTTTCTCAGATCCCATCTCTTCCTTCCAGTTAATCCTCCACAATGCCCTAAAAGTAATGGCTTGAACCTGTAAGCCAACACCTATAAATCAGTGTTGATTCACAGTATGAAACTTACGACCATCCCCGTACTAAAGGATTAAACCTTAAGCAAGGGACAAAAGCCCTCCATAAGTTGACCACCATCTCTGCCCTTCCAGGAATCACGTTACTCTGTTTCTCACGTCCAGCCAGATAGAAATACCACTTGCAATTCAGTTGTGATTCTCATTGCTTCTTCACAGGGCATTTCTCCATGTTAAAAACCTTTCCTAGCTTCTCAGCCTAGGAAATACTTGCTCTGAAACCTTTCCAGACACAGCTCCAAGCTGAGTTATTTTCTCACTATTGCTTCTGAACAAGCAAGAAGATAAAGTTAATGCAGCAGTCTATGTAGTCTGAAGATCTAGGCTCGAATCCAAAATATATCTATGTTATATGGGCAAGTTATTTAACCATTCTGTATTTTACTTCACCATTTTTAAGATGGAGTTAGTACCCATCTAATAGGATTGAAGATAAATATACAGGTATAAAGTGCTTTACATGGTCCCTGTTAACAGTGTTCATCAACTTAGATATTTTTATTGCACTTACACATTGTATTTTTTTCAAGTTTGCTTCTACCTCACCCCAACTAACCTATGGGTTTATTGAAGTTTATTGTCTTACTTAAGTTTTAATTTTCAGTGATAAACACAGGGTTTGGTACTTAATACACAATATAAGTAAGTATTCCCTTCAAGTAAATAGGTAAATCATATATTTCCAACTCAATGGCAGTATCTCCTCAGGGCTTAATATATTTATCAGAGAGATAAAAAGGTGTATAGAGTTAAAGAGGTAGGTCACTAAGAAATATAAAGAGACAAATATTAAAATACTAAGATTTAAATGCTCCTTAAATTCTGCTGTTGATTAGTTCATGATTTCATATTTTTAGTTGGATCCTTTTCCATTGAACATGATGATGATATTCATAAAATAATGCACAATACTGAAATATAAAGAACATTCTTCCATTTGACATGATCTAATTATTCTTTATGTAGTACAAGCAATACAAACATCAAATAAAGTTTAAACTAAAATGGCACTTGGACTCACCCTCTGTCATGTTTTTATTTTGTAAAAATAAGGTTACATGCTATTTTTTACCATAAGCTTATGGAAGATTTGGAAAATAATCAAATTTTTATATCTGGGTTTGTGAAGGTATATTTTGTATTTGCAATTTTGGTTACATTAAACTTTAAAATAAATTATTTCTTCTATTAGTATCCTGGTACAAAATTTTACATAATAAATCCTCTTGGACTGTCCCTTCACTTTCTTTAAGTCTTTGACCAAATCACACCTTTATATTGAAGTCTGCCCCTGTTTAATACTGAATCTTTCCCAATCAACTAACTCCTTATGAACCTTCATCTTCTTTTTTCTCTCTCTTTCTTTCATCTCCCTTCCTTCCTTCCTGTATTTTGTTACAGCATCAATTACCATCTAACATATTATTATTTATTCCATTTATTTTGTTTCTAGGTGTATTACTATGTTTGTAACTGTAACTGGCACTTACATAGTTTTATTTATATTTGATACACACATTTTTTTATATATATATATATATATATGATATGTACCCAAACAATTTATATCCTTTCATTAACTCTTCATGTCATACATTATGCTTATATTGATATTTCTATCTTTTAACCAAGTGGTATATTTGTTTAGATGCCCTAATTAGTAATTCATACACTATAAATGAAATTTTTTAAAGGAAACACTTTTAACAGACAGTTTTGTACAGAATAAATTCAAACACAATTCTTCTCTTCCAAATTCAATAAAGCGCTTCGATGCATCAACAGTCACTAATTAAAATAGCAGACATATGTTAAATAAATAAATAACTAGATTTGAAATGTGTTATCACAGGACAGTTTATCAATTTGCTTCTATTTGACAGCTATTGCTTGGCTGGAAAACAATAGCATGGAGTCAACAATCTTATAAGTCACATCATATTTTAATCATAGACAGATATGTCTAAGTGTTACTTTTTATTTTTAACTCTATGGTGATTTAAAGTAACTAGACAAAATGTTTCAGTTTCTCTTTATTTACTTTGGTTTTTCCTGCCAAATGAGAAAATTAATGTAGAAAATAATTACAATGATAAGACAAGTAACCCTGAATTTAGTTTAAAATTATTTATTGAGTGTTCATGTTAAAATCATTTCTCTCATTGAGTACACTATTTAAATATGAAAATAATATTATACAAATACAATCCAATGTAGTACAATCTTAGATTCAATAGCAATTATTATACTGTGGAAATATTAAAATATTTTAAATTATTTAATCATTTGTGTTGAAAAAACTTCAAATTTTTGAAAATAGCAACTTTTTCCACATAATGTTCAAATATTTCATATTTTTTCAGGACACATTGATTTCTGATATCATATTCCCTTTTAGAAACATGCAGAAAAATTCCTTTAAATTATTATCCAAATGCAGATGCATTCCACAATTTTTATTTAACATGTTAAAAGGGAATTATGGCTTTCATTTTCCAAAATCAGTCTATAATTGATTTTTTTTCAAAGTAAATTACATTCAACATTAAATATAGGGCTTTTCACCATCAACATTTTTATATCCCTTAATTCCAAATGAAAATTCAGTAAGCATGAAGCATTTGGACACATAAAAGGTAGGCAAAAAGAACAAAACAACAAGCTTAATTGCTAAAGAGTAATGGGGTTAAAAATATTTCTTTATATTATTATATGAGACTTGTATCAAGAAAGAAAACATTCCCTTTGTACAATTCAAGGCTACATGCAAGACAAGTGGAAGGGCACCATAGAGTAAATTTATTTAGTAGCATTTTTTGATTAATAAGCATTATTTAATGTGAATAAACTCATCAAATTATACTCATATTTTATCACGATGGGGTCACAAAACAAAAAATAATTCCTGAAATCAATGAGATAAGTCAGCCTCTATAGGAACATTAACTTATAATTGCTTTGGTTTTTATTAATTCCATCCTTGCTCAAATATTTCATTACATTTTTTTCCTTGTATTTAGTTTCCTTTCTAAATTGCTTCACTGGGTGCATTAAAATATTTGGGTTCAATTTTAACTAGCTTTTTCATTGGTGGTATGCACTAAATGTGATCAATATAAAATTTAAAACTGGGACGTCAAACTCCTTATATTTGGGTCAGTAAACTTGACATGGGGAATGTGAATTCATTCAAAATATCCATGAGAATTAGATAGGTAACATTTAAGGAATCAAACAATTCATGGTAAGCCAGTACTACTGAGAGAATATCTATCAAGTCAAAAAATATTAAAAAATCGTTAAGTAGCTTAATCTTATCAGTATCTCACTAATAAGAACTATGGCTTAATTACTTCTTTCAATATAATGATAACCAATACTGTGATTAAAGTTACTCCCTTAGAACAAATTTATTTTACTTGAAGAAGCTTGGCAATTTACTAATTAAATATTTATTGTTGCATCCTAGCAACAATAGCAAAAAAGACAAAGAATATTCATAAATAATGCAAAACAGAGCACTGACATCACAGTGACAAGACAAAAGATCTCTGTTCGCCCATTAACAATAGAAATAAGGATAAATTTAGGCAAAGTCTTTGTGTGTTTTTACACTCTGTCACTTCCTCCTCCTCCCCCACCTCCTTACTCTTTCCTTATCTCCTCTGTCTTCGCTCCTTCAGTGCATTTTGATTATCTTCATTTCCTCTAACAAGTGGTTCTGAACTGGGTTGTATATTAGATCAACTAACAGTCTTTCAAACTTGAATACTGGAATTCTTCTGTAAGTAAAACTTTTCATTCAGTTGGTATCAGTGGAGCCCAAGACTTTTTAATAAGCCCATTTCTATTAAGCTCCCAAGTAATGTCTCTACCTACTCATCTACATACCCCATACTGAGTAGCAGAATATAGAGTATTTTAAAAAAATACAATACCTGAGAATCACCTATTTCCTATTAAATCAAAATCGCTGGCAATTTTCTAGGAGCTTTGGTAGTTTTAATAAGCTCCCTGGGATTCCAATATTCAGTCTAGAGTTGAGAACCTTTATTCTAACCAGTCAAATGGGAGAAAAAAAATTTTAAGTCATTTACACCATTTGATTGACTGACTGATTATTCCTTGTCTGAAACTTAATCACAGTGACTTCTTGCTTTAATTTCCTATTTGTGTTGTAAAGGTCCCTATCACTAATTGGAAAATCAAACAAACAGAAATTGATGTGCAAGTAGATATAGGAAAATTTGGGAGAGAAATTACCTATATTTTCAACAGAAATATTGCCTCACTGGTTCTGAAGGCAAACATTATGGATAAATGAGATACCAGTAGAAAACTTCCCTTCTCTCACCCAGCAGCTGTCTGAGTGAAAAGTATCTTGGGGCAATCCCCAATTCCATTGCTAAGCACATTTTAAAGCATATTTATTTTATTTTTTAAAATTTTATTTCAATTTTTATTCAAAGACTCATACCTCTATGCTGCCCCTATTCTATTTTTGTTGTCAAAATTTTGACAAATTGTGTTCATAAAACATATGTTCATTAACTAGATAGTATTTGAATGGAATGTTTTTATTACACGGTTTCCAGTTACATTCTTGGAGGTTTGAACTAGAAGGGAGAAATACTTGGGTTAAAGTAGAGGTGATATGGGTTGGATGTGAGGAAGAATTACTGACTATTAGAGGGATAAAAATACTGTAATGGGCATCTTAAGTGTTTATTTGTCAGTATTTTAAAAGAAATCTCTTCTACATGCTTTAGACATCCACTTAATTAAAGATAGGAGGCTTGATGAAATGTTCTCTAGAGGTACCCTCTAGCTGTAAGATTCAATATTTATTCCTATTAATGATGAAATTGTGACTAAAAAACCGAACACTTTGGGTTGTGTAACATGTTTTAAGAAAGCTATCATCAACAGGATACACTTAAAGTGAAACAAATAAAGCTCACAGACCATCCAAGAAGAGGCGTTACTTACAGACCATGTGTAAAAAATCAGGTTCAATGAAACTAATGCCAAACTATACACTGTTATTCATTCTTCCAAAGGAGAATAATTGAACACATTTGTGTGTCCAGGGCCAGGTAGAAACTAAAAGCCAAATAGAAAGATTTAAAATAAAGATGTCTGGCCCATCTTCTATATTCTGACCCAGTAAGTCTGGGGAATGTGTCAGAAAATTCATTTTTTTTTTATTTGGAGCCTTAAGATTTTTAGAAGTAGATTTTATAAGCCAGTATTTCCAAACTTCTGCTCTAAGACACTCTCTTATTTCTAATGAAAGTTTCCCATAGATGGAAAGGCAGAGTCACAGCTGGGTTGGTCTTAAACTAGAATGCTCTTTCCTATCTCATATTAAATCACAGAAGAAATAAGTCAAAAATTGTTGCTTCATAGAGTAAGGCTTCATCATAAGCCTATATCCTAATTTTTACAGGAAAATAATTTTGCACTTTAAGGATTTTTCAATTCTTTTAACCAGCCACAATGCATGATCTAACATATTTTAAAAGGCTCTCAGAGGTCTTTTTTGAAAAAAAAAAATAATAATTAGACCTAGCAAAACGGAATTATCAAAAAGTATCTGGCCTTCTAAATTACCACAATCATACACATTTTCACAATACAAAATAAAATACAACTAATTTTCTTTTATTCCTGATTCCTAATTGGTTTGGTGATAGCTACTCTAAATAAACCGACCAGGCCATATCATGAAGTATATACCCCACAGGTAAAATAGCTGTTTAATCCAAAATGCAATAACCTCTGTAGTTCCCCTGGAAAACATAGCAAATAGCTGTACAGTCCCTACTGAAACTGACATTCAGAGTCAGTTAATAAAAGTAGGGCCAGGCCGGACGTGGTGGCTCATCCCTGTAATCCCAGCACTTTGGAAGGCCGAGGCAGGCAAATAATGAGGTCAGGAGTGACCAGCCTGACCAACATGGTGAAACCCTATCTCTACTAAAAAAGAAACCCCGTCTCTACTAAAAAATACAAAAATTAGCCGGGCATGGTGGCGCGCACCTGTAATCCCAGCTACTCAGGAGGCTGAGGCAGGAGAATCACTTGAACCCGGGAGGCGGAGGTTGCGTGAGCCAAGATCGTGCCATTGCACTCCAGCCAGCGTGACTGAGTGAGACTCTGTCTCATAAAGCAAAAAACAAACACAGAAAAAGAGTAGGCCCATATTTTGGCAGCTACTAATCAGGTTTGACCTGATGAATCCCTGGTGACCCACAGACTATGACATGATAATATTGTTAGTTGTGTCAAAGAGGTAAGGGATTCTGTCTAATCCATTCTTTATCACCACCTGCTTTATTCACTTATTTAATGAAGTTTTATTCAACCTGTTTTATAAAGACATGATCAATGATTCATTGAGGGATCATAAAGCTGATTTTAAACTACACACTTGGTCACCAGGGAAATTCTCCCTTCTTAATAGGCTGTTAGCATCTCCACAGTTTGTGAGTGAAGATTAAAAAAATAATATTGCCCTGTTACATTAACTATAAAAATATTCTTGAGAATGAGTAAGAGTTATTTTGCATATTCCTCACTGGCCTGTAGATATTGATTTTAAGGCAATAAAGGAAGAGTATGAATCTGCGTAAGAATACCATAGTATATTTAAGAATATTTTTTAAAATTAGAATTGAGGTCTGCACCTTAAAATCTGCCTATAAATGATAGGCTGCAGATAAAGTAGTAAAAAAATTGTCATAATTATATCATAGATCTTTCACAAACCAAGAATATGGAAAAGTTGGTATTCAAATTTTTTAAATCACTGTGCATTATAACAGACATCTCCACATCTAACCTGATAGAAAAACAAACAAAAACCAAAAAAAAAAACAACAACAACAAAAAATTACTTTCTTTCTTTTGCTTATTCTAGTTCCCTATCCAAAATATTAGTAGAGGAAAATAAATATAATCTCTCACTCAATTTTGCAATGAAAATACCCACAGAAGGGCCAGGAGTAGTGGCTCACACCTATACACCCAGCATTTGGGAGGCAGAGGCAGGTGGATCACTTGAGGCCAGGAGTTCAAGACCAGCCTGGCCAACATGGAGAAACCCTGTCTCTACTAAAAATACAAAAATTGGCCAGGCAGAGGCAGGAGAATCATTTGAAGCCAGGAGACTGAGGTTGCAGTGAGCTGAGATCATGCCACTGTCCTCCAGCCTGGGCCATGCAGCAGAAAATATTTAAAAATTTTTGAAAAAATAATAAATATTTAAAAATTTTGTCTGAAAAATATTTTTAAAAATTGAAAATATAGAATGTTAAAATTAAAAAAAGAACATCATATTAGGTAAAAAATAGACAAATATCTGTTGAACCAATAAATACCATCTAGTCCAAATTTCTCATTTTATTGATGAGAAAATTAAAATGGAAATAAACTTACTTGTTCATGAGCAAATCTAAAGTAATGTTCAGACATCTCTAAGACAGATCACCACTTCTTCAGAGTATTCCAGGAAGTTTCTAGTTTTGATGAGGGTGAAGAATTGGGCAAACTATTAGTGGGTGTATAACTTGATACATGATTTTTTGAAGACTAATTTGTCTCTATCAAATTTGTGTATGTAAATTCACATGTGACCAAGCAGTTCTATTTCTAGGAATCTGACTTATGGAAGAATGTGCATCTGTGGACAAATATGTATATAAAAATGTTCATTAGTTGTAACTGAGAATAATACAATGTAACCTAAATGTCCACTAATGAGGAATTGGTTAAGTAAATTATAGTACAACCATAACTTGGGAAATAGCTGTAGCATTAAAAAAAAAAAAAAAGCTGGGCGTGGTGGCTCACGCCTATAATCCCAGCACTTCGGGAGGCTGAGGCAGGCGGATCACGAGGTCAGGAGATTGAGACCATCCTGGCTAACATGGTGAAATCCCATCTCTACTGAAAATAGAAAAAACTTAGCCAGGCATGGTGGCGGGCGCCTGTAGTCCCAGCTACTCGGGAGGCTGAGGCATAAGAATGGCATGAACCCGGGAGGCAGAGCCTCTGCAGTGCAGCCACTGCACTCCAGCCTTGGCGACAAAGTGAGGCTCTGTCAAAAAAAAAAAAGAATGAGATTGTTCTCTATGTCCTGAAATGAAAGGATTTTAAAAATATAATGTGCAGTGAAACAAAAGTAAGTGATAGAAGAATAGATATGGCATACCTATTTTTGTAAAACACACAAAACAAAATCCCACAACTTTTACGTGCTTATGCGTATATATAAATATAAATACACACACATATTCCAATTACCATAAAGTAATCACTATAAAAAAATGTAGGTTGAGGGAAGCATATTTACTGATGGGAAGGCATTATTATTTTTAACTTTATGAAATATCACATGAATTAAAAAAAAAAAACTATACTAAAATAACCTGTGCATTTGGCAGAGCAAGTTAATTATCCCAGTGTTACAGATGAAGAAGTTAACATTTAAAAACTAGCTTATCCTAGGTCAAATCATAAGTTATTATCAAAGTGGAGTTTAAAATTAGTTTTCTGACTCCTATATATCTTCATTTATATGTTTCCATCAAGTTAAGAGTCACAAATAGTAGGTGTCTAAATGTAAAAATCAAAAGGACTAAAAGGGGAGAGGAGGATAGTTTCGGAAACTGTTTTAAATGCAACGCCAAATAGCTGAAGTGATCAAACATGTGCCTCCATTACATCTCTGAAAAACAGCTTGAATGGAGCTATTTTAACTACCATGATTGTGAGTGATGATAATGAAAACTAAGATATTACTCAAATACTCTTTAAATCTCAGACCCAGAGAGGGCCAACACTGAAGTCTATACCTCGGAAAAAGAGATCTTTTGAGGAAACCATTTAAAAGAGTTATACCACAAGCACATTTTGAGTATATACAGAAGAATATGTTTTGCTTTTCTCCTCATAGAACACGTTTGGGATTATCTTCTTAAAAAAGATAATCAGGCCAAGCAGAGTGGCTCATGTCTGTAATCCCAGCACTTTGAGAGGCTGAGGCAGGAGGATCTCTTGAGCCCAGGCATTCGAGACTAGCCTAGGCAACATAATGAGACCTTGTCTCTACCAAAAAGAAAAAAGGAAAAACAAAATAGCCAGGCATGGTGGTGTGCACCTGTAGTCCTAGCTGCTTGGGAGACTGAGGCAGGAGGATCACTGGAGCCCAGGAGTTCAAGGCTACAGTGAGCTATGATTGTGCCTCTGTGCTCCAGCCTGGGCAACACAGCGAGACTCTGTCTCAAAAAAAAGAAAAAAAAAAAAAAAAAGGTAATCATGTCCTCCTCCAAGTCCCACCTTTGTAGTGTTTTTCAAACTTTTTTTTTTACAAAAATAACAATTTATAGTACAAATAACATTGTGTTATGGCTCAGTACGCAGATACTTAATGGAATGTTTTGAGGAATAATATTGAGCCTAATTAGTGCAAGAGCATTTTGATACTGCCTTTTCTGGTCAATTTTATTCCAATCTATCTTATTTCAATCAAAATGTATTGTTGGGCAGGGTGTACTGAAGTGATTTTATAATCTACTAACAAGTTGCAACCAGCAATCTGAAAGCATTGCCTTATTGCATGAACAAAGGTCAAATTAAGAAATTAGAGAAACCAATCTCTGTGCTCTTCTTATATATGTACAGCAAATTAGCCTTCTAATGAATTCAGGAATTTAGAGCCACTGGTGATAAAATTTCCTTTTTCTGAAGTTTTAGGATCCTAGAGGATATGGAAAATCACTGCACAATACAGCCTGCCATAATGCCTTATCTTCAGAATTGTGCCGTTGAGACTGACCATTCTCAGAGGTTTGTGCTTTTTATTCCCACCATAATTACTAGAAATTTGGGCTCGTTCAGTCTGAATTTCTCCTACATGGCAATATATTAAATTGTGGGCCAATACAAAACAACTTTTTGGATCCTCTCCAAGCAATATATTTATAGAAAATAATATAATGTATAGATATTAAAGCTTTTATGCATGATTAATATATTGATAAAAAATTATAATCTCTCTGATCAGGACAAAAGTTCAGAAATCCTCAACATTTACCAAAAAAGTCATGTCGCGATAAAGAGGGTATTACTTATTATATTTTTTGTTACTTCCTTTCTTACAATTCTGAAATTACATATGCAGTACGTATATTCAGAGAAATATAAGTAACTACAGATATGCAGAATTAAAAACAATTCATTTGTTCTCTTACTACAGCAATAACAACCAATGTCAACTTTTGAGTCTCTATGAATGCTTGACATCCCTATTACGGTTCCACACTAGTATGAGAGTTAAGAGAACACAAAACACACAATCAAAAGTAATTCAAAATAACTCAGATCTTTATAATT
This sequence comes from Pongo abelii, assembly GCF_028885655.2. Classification (NCBI taxonomy): domain Eukaryota; kingdom Metazoa; phylum Chordata; class Mammalia; order Primates; family Hominidae; genus Pongo; species Pongo abelii. The sequence goes on from NC_071996.2 coordinate 115,089,457, forward strand.
TTCAAATCCAGGAAGGGGACACAATCTCCCTTCCTGCCTCCAGAAAATTATCCCATCAATCCACATTTCTCTACATGCAGAAATCTCATATTCTCCTCCTTCAGAACTTTCTCTAGTCCCACTTCCTCTTGTCTCTCCTACCTTATTTCCAGTGTATATACCGAAATGATTCATGAGGTTGGAATGAGATAATACATGTGAAACTGTTAGTACAAACCCGGCACAATGGATAACTACAGGAAGTTCTCTGGAGATGACTTTACATAATAGCTAATTTTGACTTTACATAATAGCTGTGCCAGATTAGACACATTGCTTAACCTCTCTGTGATTTAGTTTTTCATCTATAAAATAAAAATAACAACTGTACTTACCTCATGAAGCTGTTACAAAGATTTTATGTATTATGGGAAATTATTAATTTGGAATAGTGCTTAATATGCAGTGAACATTATATAAATATTGGCTCTTGGTATTGTTAAGTAAGCGATGAATGGTAGTTATTATCTCGCTTTATAGCTTGGTATTTTTAACTAAATATTATATCATTAGCTGTCTTTTGTAGAAGCATAAATATGCTTCTGCTGTATTATTTTTTAAAGCTCTATATTATACTATTGTATGAATATACCCTAACTGAATCCCCTTTCTAAGCTATTTGCAATGTTTGTATTTTTTACTATTATAAATACTGCTGTAATATATACTATGGAACATTCGTTTTGTGCATATGATAATCTAAGAGTTAAAATAATACATTTCATGGTTCAAGAAAATGCATATTTTAAAAACTTTGACACAAATGACTAATTAGTCTACATGGTGATTTTTACCTATTTATAATCTACCAAGAATAACAGATATTGTTCCAAGCTTCATACTTTCTTTCTTACTAGGAGTTATCTGAATATGTTTTTAATTTATAAAGTTGTATGTCATTGAGTATAAGGAATGTCAAGAATTTTTTGCAGATTTCTTGTATAAATGTTCGATTCTTTTTAATTAAAATTATTTTAAAAATACAAAACTATACTTAACTGTAATGCAGTTAAAATAATCTTTTTCCTTTTTTTTTTTTTTTTTTTTTTTTTTGAGACAGAGTCTCACTCTGTTGCCCAGGCTGGAGTGAAGTGGCATGATCTCAGCTCACTGCAGCCTCCACTTCCCAGGTTCAAGGGATTCTCCTGCCTCAGCCTCCTGAGTAGCTAGGACTATAGATGCCTCTGCCACCACACCCAGCTAATTTTTTGCATTTTTAGTAGAGACGGGGTTTCACCATGTTGGCCAGGCTGGTCTTGAACACCTGAACTCAGGTGATCCAGCTGCCTTGGCCTCCCAGAGTGCTGCGGTTACAGGCATGAGCCACCACACCCGGCCCTCTTTTTTTTTTTTTTGAGATGGAGTTTCCTCTGTCACCCAGACTAGAGTGCAATGGTGTGATCTTGGCTCACTGTAACCTCTGCCTCCTGGGTTCAAGCGATTCTCATGCCTCGGCCTCCCAAATAGCTGAGATTACAGGTGCTCACCACCATGCCCGGCTATTTTTTGCATTTTTAGTAGAGAGGTCAAACTCCTGATCTCAAGTGATCCACCTGCCTTGGCCTCTTAAAGTGCTGGGATTACAGGCATGAGCCATTGTGGCTGGCCAGAAAATGATCTTTTTCTTATATTTTATTTTGTATTTGTTATGTCATGTTTAAAAAGACAGTCATCATTCTGCAATTTTTATCTCTATTTTTTTCCTAATACTTCCAGTTATACCACATGTTTTTAAATTTTTAATCTATAATTCATCAATCTGTACAGGTCTATCTACATATAGACTATCTATAGTCTATCCTATGCTCTTTAGACTTTTAATGTACTACCCATCTTATGCCTTTTGTTTTATTGTAGGGATCTAACATTATCTTATTCCATAAGTGAGCCATTTATTCATACTCTCTTTGTTAAATAATCTATGCTTTTGTCATTTTTAAAAAATGTCACCTTTGTAAAAACTAAATCACTGTAGACATTTGCCTCCAAATGTCTAACTTTGTTAGATTCCATTTAATCAATAGCATTCTGAACCAGTTATATACTGTTTTAATAATTATTACTTTTTAACATTTTAATACTTGATAGGGAAAATCATTCCACAGGGTTATTTTTTTCAAACATCTGGCTATTTATTTATTTATTTATTTTGAGACAGAGTCTCGCTCTGTAACCGGGCTGGAGTGCAGTGGTGCGATCTCGGCTCACCACAACCTCTGCCTACCAGGTTCAACCGATTCTCCTGCCTCAGTGTCCCAAGTAGCTGGGACTACAGGCACAGGCCACCAAGCCCAGCTAATTTTTGTAATTTTGTGTTTCGGCAGAGAAAGGGTTTCACCATTTTGACCAGGATGGTCTCGATCTCTTGACCACATGATCCGCCCGCCTCAGCCTCCCAAAGTGTTGGGATTACAGGCGTGAGCCACTGCGCCCAGCCTCAACTGGCTATTTTGTTAAATGTATTTTTAAGAGATTCTTTAGAAAAAAAAGCATTGGTAATTGATTAAAGATAGTTAAAAATAGAGCTTAATTTTAGAAAAACTGACATTTTCAAAGCATGGGCATTTCTATCTTAGAATGCAGTAGTTCCCTATTCATTTAATTTTGTGGTTACATATTGGTGAAATATTGTAGCTTGGTTCTTTTAAATTATCAGCAACTAGTTGTTAATATCAGAATCTGTCTTTTTTTCTGTTCCCTCATCCTCTCTGTTTTCTAGTCAATGAAATTACATACTTCTTAAATACATATAACATCCTTATTAAAGAGGAAAATAATCATCCTGTGTGACAGTTACTCAAGAAATACTGAAATCAGAACAAAACTTCTAGGTATTTCTGTGGTCATAATGCTCTATCAGCTCCATTATAACAAAATTCATGGGTAAAAATATTTTAGATAGACCAAAAATAACTGTCTTCTGTGAGATAGTAATATATACAAATTATTTTTTAAAATATTTTTGTATGTTTTTATAACTCATCAGAAATTAACAGAGTGACTATTTCTTTGGAAAGTGCCCATGGTAATGGAGAGATGCAGCCATGATAATATTATAAATTGTTGAGTAATATATAAAATTTATATTGGCTTCAGAAATGGAATCTTTACATGTCTGATATTTAGTGAACTTACATTTATTTTAATATAATGGACAAAAATGTGGCTTGGCACAAGAGAAGTTGACCTGTATCCAGTTACCCCTTCTTATCCTCTCTCAGCCCTATACTGTACCCCTTCCTATCCTCTTTCATCCCTATACTGTTTACTTAATTATTTCTTTTCTTTTTCTTTTCTTTTTTTTTTTTTTGAGAGAGTCTCCCTCTGTCACGGCGTGATCTTGGCTCACTGCAAGCTCCGCCTACAAGGTGTACGCCATTCTCCTGCCTCAGCTTCCCGAGTAGCTGGGACTATAGGCGCCCGCCACCACACCCGACTAATTTTTTGTATTTTTAGTGGAGACGGGGTTTCACTGTGTTAGCCAGGATGGTCTCGATCTCCTGACCTGGTGATCCGCCTGCCTCAGCCTCCCAAAGTGATGGGATTACAGGCGTGAGCCACTGAGCCCGGCCTACTTAATTATTTCTTTAACCAAATTGATTAATTTGAAAAATAATATAATACATTTCAATAATTTTAAGGCAGAACTTTAAGGAGAATATCTTTCTTCATGCTTGCTAAATTCTCAAACCATTAGAGTGGTATGTAAGTGCTTGCTTTTCCTAGAATAAAATCTCACACTTCTTTCCATTTCTGTAGCCAAAATAGTATGGCTGTCCTATTCATCAGAAGCATGTCACATGTAGGTAATTTTGAAATTTTCTCTTAGATAGTTAAATATAGTTACTCTAATGACAGTCAGCTCTTCTGCTGTGAAGACACAAATAATTTAGAATAAGTTGTCATCACTACCAAAATAACAAAATTATTTTACTGGTAGAACTTTCAGATATATCTGTTCTTCTCAATGTCCTATTAGTAATCCTTCAAATGTGGAGTATTCACTTTCTGATCTCTCTGCTTAGAACAGCTATCTGCACAACACCCCACAGTTTGCATTCTCACAATCTATATCTGTATCTATATAATCTATAACTATATATGTAGTTATACATACACACACACACACACACACACACACACACACACTAGATGATAGATAGATGATAGAGAGAGAGAGACAGAGAGAGAAAGATAAGGGAACTTGTTGAAACTGAGGTTCTTAAATTGAGTTAGAGGTGGGACCAAATCTCTAGTTACCTAATGTCCCAGTTTAATATTCTTTTTGCTTATTTCCAACATTCCTCACCTTTGTCTTGTATCTAACCCACAGTATGCCCACAGAACAGGAACAATTTTATATATACCTTTATACCCCTGAAGCCTTTGGCTTGTCATTAAGTAATATCTCCTGAATCCCATTAAACTGTAATATACAGAGTATTTTACATATATAAATCTCCTGTAGTTAAAATGAAACAACTTGTTCTTCTAAATCTTTGAGAAAAGTCATTAAATTACAACAAATATTATCAACTTATGTCAAAATGGAGAGCACATCAGGGAAAATTTTTCTCATTTTCTACCGGTAAATTATTGGGGCACTTTTTGAAATGGTCAATGTAATCAAGTAATTAGCCCATTGTAATGTTTATTTCAATTTTACAATATCTCCAGAAACTATAAATCCAAAAAAGGAAAAAGGGGAATAATTGAAATCAATAAGAAGGCTTAAGGATGTGCAAAGTTATTAGTAAAATACAAGGGTTTTAATTAAAGATGTTGGCGTGTACAAAGACTCGCTGTTATCCTGATTGATGGGGCCTGCTGGCTCAGCTCTGTCCCTGTTCCCCATTAGCTCCCACTTGCTTTTCTCTGCTCTAATTGGATATTTACCACATCGGCACCTTCTTTTTAAACAACATTTGTTCCACAAAGAATGTAAATACAATTACACTTTAGACAAATTATATGTGTATGCATGTGTGTGAGTATAATTAGTTTATTATCCAAACAATTTGTCATTTTGGTTTCACAATCTACAGGGAACTGTTGAAAATTTCTTGGAGAAAGATACAATTTAATTTTCAACGGCAACATTTCTTGTTGAAATTTTGAGGAACAAAAATATATAATCATTTTGTTAGATTTTATTATTCTATTTTGAAGGAGTTCCAGATATACTTTTGAATAAGTAAAAGGAGATGTATATATGTATAAAATTTTTCTTAAGAATAAATAAAATTCATAAGCCAGGCTAAGGTTTTGGTTTTTTTTCCCTTTTACTATTAAACTGAAACTTTTAATATATTGCAAATGTTAAAACCAATTTTCTTCATGCCCAAGCATAATAAATTACTGAGGAAAATGCTAAATAAGTTCTAAATTTTCCTAGCATATTCTACAATGTCTGTATGGAAAAAGTAAATAACATAAAATGTTGTTTGGAACAAGGTTTTATTTTGCCAGTGTAGTACTACCCATATTAACAATTATCTACATGAAAAAAATACAGTGCTTATCTTTATTTTACTATTATTCTATTTTTAATTAAAAAAAAAGATTTTGAGATAACCTGGCATGTTCTACTACTTATGATAGTCTAGGAAGACTCACATAAGTAAGTAAGAAGCAAGAAGTAAATCCCATCAAAAGAACTTTTCTTTTGGTTAAAGTAATGCATTAGTCAGTTTAATGACATTTAAATGGAGAGAAGTGTATCTGTTCATTCCGGTGGTTAAAGTATGCATTTCTTCATTAATTTTGTTGTATTTCAACTTCTACAATAAATAACGTTTTTAACCTACTGTCAAACTCACATTTTTCAATCAGCTTATCAGCAAGAAACATCACTTATAAAGCAACTTAGAAAACTAAAGAGTGTATTGAGTGGTTATCAGCCTAGAAAACTTCACAATTATGATGACTTTAACACAAAATGTATGCAAAGGTCAGGAAAATCAAACTGTAATATTTGGATATATGCCTTTTTCCCCCTCCTCACTCAAAATGCAGTGACTGAGATAACACCAGGTCCAGCGAGACAAAAGGAATGTGTAAAATGAAACAACCACCCTTTCTGATAATGGGAGACTGGAGAGAGCTGGCCTGATATTGTGCTTAAAGATAAAAAAGGACATGCGGTAGCTACTTTAAATGAGATAAGTGTGCTTCATATATCTTGCAGGGACAGAGATAACTTTGTTTCTTTAATCATTATTATTTATTTCTTAAACCTTAGTCTCTCTCATACCTAAAACCTATAGAGCTCATACGTTACGACTCAGTTCTTATGAATAGAGAGAGTTGTCATTCTTACCCGTAAGCCTGCTAAATAATACTTCTATAAGCTTCAGACTTCACATGGCAGATAAGTTTGCCTCCCCTGACACGACTACATTAATCCACTGAAATCCATTTACTTAAGCTGTGCTATGGAGCAATGCAGCCACCATTTAACTGAGCTTAAAAGTACTTTCAAGTTTGAGTCACTGCTCCACATGTAATGTAGCTCTCAGTGTCCAATCATAAGTTCTATTTTGACCCTTTGCAACTCTGTGAGAAATATTCTTGTTAGGTTTATAGGGTCATGATACTCTAACATCCAGAAGGATTTAAGGAGAATAAATTAATGATGTTTTAGAAAATCAGACTCATGAGTAACACAGGAAGAGGGGAACACTTGGTTAGATTTTACAAGCACAATCTACTTACATTAATATTTACAAAATTCTTTAAGTTGAATGAGTTTTTTTTAAAGAATTTATCTAGAAAATATTTTATATGTTAGGAAAACATTTAAAAAAACAGCTACTAGTTTCACAGTTTATAGTCTGAACATAATTAAATGCTATGGAGGAACAATGACACAATTAAATTATTTAACGTGCAATCAAGCTAACTGTGGCACCCAAAAAAGTACACAAAATAACTTGCAAAATGTTACTAAATTTTACTGAAAATGTACTAAATTTTTTTAAAAATGTAAAACATTTTACTGAAATTTCTGTCTGGTAGGTTTGCATAGCGAACTGTTGTTCATAGTAAGTTGTCAGTTTGTTCACATTCTTCTTCCATTTAGCTAAATCTATTAAAAGCAAAAACAAAAACCTTTTCTTCATTTCTGCTGTTTAAAACCTCTGGCCTCCCACAGACCTTCCCTGAAGCTCACTGTTGTTGTGACCGGCTTCTTTGTTTCTCTGTATCTCTATTCAGAGATGTTTTCAATCTGATCACCACTCTTTGCTTCATTTCACCCTAACAAGTCATTCATTTTCATGAACTTGTTCTCCCAGAGCCTGGGCCATTTGTCTTTAGCGTGGCTTCTCACCATTTAGTGACAAAGAGGATAACTCCCAGCACATTTGCTAGGAGACACCTGTGGGAAGATGTCAGCACTGATAAGGTGTAGTCAATGAAATGTATGCTTCACTTCAGTTTCCTTAGCTGAGGTGTGGAGCTTTTTAATACTTTTTTCTCTTTTCCCCAATGTATGGAAAGTCTCAAAGAATAATTATCCATAAAAAATAAGGAAATATTTGGTAAATCATGAAGTTGAATACTTCCAGAAAAGCCTTCACTAAAGTGAATTTATTTTAGTCATAGGGAAATAGGTCATTTGTAAATAACATATGATTATGTCTTTCGGACTCTAAAATGTACTTTTATATAGTCAATCCACAAAAGCAGAATATTGTCAAAAACTTACATAGCATGTTTTCTGATTTTTTAAAAGTTAGGTCAGGGTCAGATATAAGTGTATCTTTAGTGGACCTAAGAGTAAATACTATGTTTTAAATAACAGAAGAGTCACTGGAAATCTAGAGAAAGCCTAAAATAATTGACTTTAAAAAAATGAATCATATGTGTTACCACTATATGGGGTCTCTGGAGGTCTCATATTGTTATGGAATATCTCGTGAGATCTAATTCTCAAAAAATACAACCTAAATTCTAAAATTGTGATCTTACAATCAGTATATTTTTGAGTAGTTCTAAAATACTTTTTGCCTCAGGATGCTGGGCTCTTTAAATATGGATAAGTAATTTCGCTTTCAAGTAGCTCAGACTAAGAGAGAGAGAGGAGGACAGGAATGAATGTCAAGGACAGGCAGCCCCCAACCCCACTCCAGGGCTTTTGCTCTTCCATGTCCCAGCCACCAGGTGTCAGTAGACTTCACAAGGTGGAACTGGCCTACAGGAGTTTGCCTTCCATATTCATTCATTCATTCAGATTTAAATTGGAGTAAGTTTTCTAACAGTATCCTTTCTAGTTTATTATGATATCGGCTATTATTGATTGGGTTTTGGATATGCTAAAAATTATTTAACCGCTTCAACTGCATTGTCGTATTGAATTTCATTGTGCCCCTGACCCTCCACCACCCCCCCCCAAAAAAAAAAAAAAAAAAAAACCCTCAGGTAAGTATAATTATCTCCATTTTATAGATGTGGTAATAATATTTTGAAAGATGAAGTCATTTTCCCATGATAGAAAGTGGAAACAACTGAGATTTGTATCTTTTGGCTAATTTCAAATCCAGCTTCCTCGACTACTAAACTGTGTTACAAAATACTGTATCCAGGAAACAGTTGTCTTTAGATTAAGAACACTTAGGTTAAAATCCAGGTATTAGCTGTGTAAATTTAACCCTTTAATCATTTCCTCTGCTCATATTTTCTCCATTGTAAAATGGGGTTAATGTAACTGCCCTCTTTAACTCACAGGAATATTGTGAAAATGAATTTTTTAAATGGAAATATTTAATAAAGTTCTATGTTAACTTGTATACTATTCTAACATTTGGCCAGTGTGGTGTCTCACACCTGTAATCCCAGCACTTTGGAAGGCCAAGAAGACAGGATTGCTTGAAGCCAGGAGTTTGAGAACAGTCTGGGCAACAAAGAGACACCCCATCACTATCAACAGAGTGAAACGCTGTCTCTAAAGCAAAATAATATGAAATAAAATAAAATTTGTACTTGCTTATTAGGTCCATGTATTTGTTGAGTTTAAATTTGGTAGGCTTTGTGGAGTAAGCACAGTGGCTGTTAAGCCAATTTTAGATTATAGTAAGGATAGCTTCTATGCTGAAAAATTAGCTGAATTTAGTAATTTCACGTCTGATGATTTGATACATGACTTATAACTTGATGATTTTGTTAGTCAAGACTTCCTCCCACCTGTGTTTGGTAGCAAGTGAGAAAACTCCATTCAGGCTGGGTGCACTGGCTCACACCTGTAATCTTAGCACTTTGGGAGGCCGAGGCGAGTGGATCACCTGAGGTCAGGAGTTCGAGACCAGCCTGGCCAACATGGCGAAACCCCGACTCTACTAAAAGTACAAAAAATTAGCCAGGCATGGCGGCACACGCCTGTAATCCCAGCTACTTGTGAGGCTGAGGCAGGAGAATTGCTTGAACCCGGGAGGCAGAGGTTGCACTGAGCCGAGATCACACCACTGCACTCCAGCCTGGGCGACAGAGCGAGACTCTGTCTCAAAAAAAAAAAAGAAAAAAAAAAACCCTCCATTCAAATATACTAGAAGAACATCGTGTTTCTTATGGAACCTAAGGACAGAAGTGTAGCTGGACCTCATGAAACCCAGAGAACTAGGGGGTAAACATTGTCAAAAATTGTTACTCTTCCTTTCCTCAACTCTCTGTATGGCTGCTTTATTCCTTAGTGTCTTTGGGGACTGGTTCTTTCTGCTTCTCATTAACATACATAGTTCCAAAATGGAAACCTCAATTAGCTTTAACATCTCTTCAGGTTCAAGTTTCTAAGGTATTGTAACCAGCACTTCTGGATCCCAAATCTAAATTCTCTGGAGAAAGAATTTGACTGGCCCAGCCTAGTCAATTATCCACCCATATGACAAGACTTCTCAACCCTCAGTACTATTAACATTTTTATTTGTACTGACTAATGCTTTGTTTGGGTAGGAGTAGGACAGGCTTTCCTGTGCATTGTAGGGCATCATCTCTGGTCTCTACCTTACCAGTGCCAGAAGATGATCCCTCCCACCCCTGCTCCATGATGTGACAACCCAAATTATCAAATGTCCTCTGTGGGGCAGAAATCACTTCTGGTTGATAAACACTGCCCTGTGAAGTAAAGGGTAAAGTGTCCCGTAAAACAAACATGCCTACTGGGGCTGACCACCTAGAAGGGGGTATTTTTTGGAGAAGGCCACATGTCTGCTTGGCAATTATCCTGAAAGTGGTCTATTACAAAAATAAGAGATATTGGTGGAAATTATAACTTTTGTAAAATTTAGCCAACATAAGCAGATCTACTAAAATAAAAGGTTCAGAATTTTTAGCACTGTATAAATTGAAGGAAAATTTCAATCAAAGTTAGGGAAAACCCATATACATTGTTTTCACATTCTACCCTAGTACAGTGATTGAATTTCACATTTTTTACTCATATATCTCAATCTGAGAATAAGTATTCACCATCTATGTATATATAATATATAATATGTATACACAGAGTCTTTCTTGGTATCTGCAGGAAATTGGTTCCAGGACCCCCATAAATACCAAACTCCACAGATGTTCACTTTCCTTATATGAAATGGCATATAATATTTGAGTATAAACCACACACATCATCCTGTATACTTTAAATCATCTCTATATTACTCATAATGCATAATACAATGTAAATGCTATGTAAATAGATGTTATAATGTATTGTTTTTTATTTGTATTATTTTTAATTGTTTATTATTTTAATTGTTTTTTTCCAAGTATTTTTGATCTGCAGTTGGTTGAATTTGCCATGTGGAAACCAGTGATATGGACGAACGACTATAAAAGCTATACATATAATCTATACACTGCATTTTGTAATCTGTAAAAATACACATAAAATAAGACACAGATGAAATTAATAAAGTAATTATTATTTTCATTGTAATAGTATTATTAATTTTAATTATTAATAATATTATTGAATATACTGTATGAGACTTCTGATGTAGAAAAGATGGCAGAGACCTTTTACTTCCCACCTGTTTAATTCAACTATAAACCCTGAAAGTAACGCAAGAGGCAACCAAAGGAGAAATCTGAAAGGTGGTGGGAGGAAGTAGTTTTGTTTTGGGATCTAGCACTGGAGGAACAACACAACAGCAGGGTGCCTTAAGTGCCCCTACTCAACAGAAGAGGGATCCACCACAGTGTTTCCCAAATCTAAGCTCCTTCCTCCCTCAGATCTATGGTGAGTCCCTCAACAGTACTAGCTGAACCCTATGGGCCTGAGACAGGGTGTGGCCGGGCCCACCAGAGTGGCTCAACCACAACAAGGAGCTTTTGCAGAAGCCTCTTTGACCCCTCTGTAAAATAAATAAGTGAATAATAAAAAATAAGTAGGTGAGTGAGTAAAAACTCATTTTTAATTTTGATACCTCGGTAGTTTTTTTCTGCCATGAAATGACCAGTGGATATCTAGCACTTTCACAGTCTCTTTGGTTACTTGTCACTTCATCACAAACTGTTGCAGATTTTTCCTTATTTTAGAGAACTTGACTTCCTGCAAATGGTCACATGAGTGTCAGACCAGCACTGGGATGCAACTTAGCCTCCACTTCTTTGCTATTAAAAGAATATCTCCAAATGTTGTGAATGAATTTCACACAAAAATCTCATCTTATTTAAAAGCCTGTTTAAGATTCTTGTCAATACTTTACTGCCATAAAACACTGTTTCTATTAAATAAGTTAATTTAAATCTACACTGACTATTTTTCATCTAACCCTTTGACAAAGATCCAAAAATTCCCTAATGAACTACTTTGTCCAAAGAATAGGGAGGGAAAGAGGCATTTATGTACCTCGCTCTCGGTAGAACTAATTGTTCCAACCTCTATAGAAAATAAGATCTCCATTTTGCTGTTCTCCACCAATTTCCAAATCCACATGTCTATGACCCTACAAATTCACCTCTAGAAATTAATACTACAAATAATTCATACACATGCATGGGTTGAAGAAATCAAGTTGTAGTACAACACGCAAAACATGCTAATATTTGAATGAAAAATGGGGTGAGTGCTTATATACATACTTCCTTGGGTGTGCATAAATTATTTTTGGAAAAATACACCAAAATAGCCAATAGTATTTGCTGCCTATGGATAGCTGAGGGAAAAAGGTGGGACCCACATGGGAAGATACTATTTTACCTTATAATCTTTTCTATTTCATGACTTTTGGATATGAGAATGCCCATGAATTAAAATTAATAAATTTAAGAGATCATTTATCATTGAAAATATTTTTCCTATATTTTTATTCTTTGGTGGTTCACAATAAAATAATCCTTTTATATTTCTTTATTAAAACAGAATCTAGCAAACAGAACTAGACAAATGTGAACTGAGACAAATTAGAAATCTGTAAACTTTCATCAGAGTGTAATATTTGTATGTTTAAATCTTTAATATTTTCTGTATCATCTATGCTAACAAAGAAATATATGTCAACTTGTCACTATATATTTTTTCCATGTTGTATTTCAGTCATTTTTATTGCAGCAAGAAGAATGAGTGTTTACTACTTGTATAGGACATTTTATTTTTCATTTTTAAAGAAATCATTTATTCTTAAGTTTCATGAAAGTTCAGTGCTGGTTTGAGTACTAAACAACATTAAGAATGCTGAAAAAAACTAGCTATTTGTCTTTATATTTAGTATGCTTTGTTACTATATGTCTTAGCAATGATGATAGCTTCGTATTTTCTTTAGCTAATGACTAATCCAAGAAACAGTATAAACTAAGGGCAATAGTCATTGTCAAAAATAGTGACTATTTCCATAATTCATAAAGTTTGTATCCCTGTGCCTGGAACAGTGCCTGGAAAAATACAGTGGGTACATAGTACCCTCTTTTTTCTTTCCTCTCCTTTTGTAATGAATGAATAGTGAAATAACTAGTTAATGAAAGGACTGAGAGACCCAGTTAACCTGAAATTGAGTTACTATTTTGTACACATTGGATTTCCCACTTCTAGTGATATAAAAACTCTAAAGTTATAGCTAATATCACCACAGCTGTGCTGTTGAGATCATTAACCTAGAAACCACGAAGAAACCTAAGAATCAATTATATATTAATTTTCATTTCAAAGCAATGAAAATTGGGTAGTTTTCTTGGCCCAAAGCAAATCAACCACAAGGAGGCAACAGCTCATTTCATGTTTTAGATGACCAGAGGCATGAAATGGACCAATCATTAAAGTTCCTTGACCACATCAAACCTGTGTGCTCTCAGTGATGAACACTTACAAGTCTGGCAATGATTTTCTGTGGGTCCCCAGCAACGGCCAGTACAGGACTTATGGCAACGTCCACCTGCAGAACAGGAAAAGGGAAAAAGGACATGCACGTTATAATCTTTCACTCCTTGACTAGGAGTAACTCCTCAAAGGAAATACTCCTGCTCCTTTAGGAGGATTTTTATGTCATACCAGAGCTGAAACATAGCCCACAAAATGCCCACTTAAGTAGGAAAACCTGAATGTCAAATATATGTGAAACTAAAGTACAACCTCCTGGTATTCAAATCCTCTTATCATTTTATAGGAAAATAAAATAAATGAATTTGTGAATTTTCTCAGAAAATCAAAAGCAAATAATTATATTTATTAAGTTTCACTTTCACTGTTGAGCATTATTATTCTATTGATCTATTCTACTTGATATAATTTCCAGAGGTCACACTTTACTGAGAGCAACATATATTAAAAAGTAAAGCAATAGTTAAAAATAAGTTGAAATCTATGAGAACAAGAATATATTTTTACAAACACATGAAAAATCATCAGAATAAATGGTAAAATCATGCATTTAAGCTATATTTTTGAAAGCTTAATTTCAATTATTTTAATATATACTTCTAAAATGTTTATTAACATTATTTGCATTTTCAAATACAAGCCTTAATCTCCTATAGTGGCATCTTCTTCTACCATAGGTATTTGCCTCAACAAACATAGTTGTCCCACAGAGAAATTCCCATCGGGACTGAAAATAAAGAATATTAGCTGGAAGAAGTCATATAAAAACGACTTCCTTTGAATCTTATTTCTGAATTTCATAGATTCACTCTAAATTTCTGTGGGCACATGACACATATTTAGAATAAAATATAGCTGTTAAAAATCTATTAAAGCTCAAAACTTTTCCATAAACAGAAATGTTTTCTATGACATTTCCTTAAATGTTTCTTATTAAACATTGTCAATTGTCTAATATTAATTGTTAATAGGATTCTCCCATTTAAAGTGTTTAACAAAGTTAACTATATTATAAATATCATCAAATAACATCTGAACAGATGCTCCCATCTTTCCTTGATTCAAGTTTTTAATTCCTCAACCAGAAAGTTCTTACAACCTGGAGTGTTTTCCCACCGCCAGTGAAACTGCCTAAGTGAGCCTATTCTGTTAAATGAGTACACGGTTAAGATACAGATTCAACAGACACTTTCTCTGGCTGGATCTTAGACCATTCAGATTGTCTACCTTTGAGAAGGTAAACTGTACTATTTCCAAGTGAATAAAATACTTAGGTTCAATTCCAGTCATCTTAAAAGTATGGGGATCTTTGCTACAACAGAGTTTATTTAAAGCAATTCTATTTGTAAAGTATTGCCGCTGACATCACCAGTGTATAATATCCTGTCACTCTGCCATCTGTTTATTTAGAGCCAAACACATTATAACAACATAATGCAAGCTCATTGTAGCTGACAGGAAAAGGACTCCATCTGGCCTGAACAATATAACTTTAATCAGTGATAATGATAATTATTATTAAAAACTTACAGGAGTTCTTTTGTACAAAGCTAATAAATCTAAATTGATTTATACTAGCGGAAATTAGAAAGGACTGTGAGACAAAATAGGAAGCAGTGAAAACTTTTTGGAGTACAAACTTTTTTATGAGAAGTAGCTAATGTTAACATGTTTTCTTAGATTTGGTATAATCCTCTAAATTGATCCATTAAGTGGTCTGTTAATTGAAGATAGTTGAAGCATAAGATAATCTACCATTTAATCTATGATTTATTTAATTATGTTTGGGGCTTGTAAAATATTTGGCCTTATTCTTTGTGGCCAGAATACTACCTAACTGGAAAAAAAAAAAAGAAAGAAAAGAAAAGATAAAAGCAAATAGAAGAGAAGAAAAGAAAAAGTAAAGAAAGGAGGAAGGAAGGAAGGAACAAGGAAAGGAAGGAGCTAAGTAACAAAATTCATATTAGACATTTTTATATTCTCAATGTTTTTCTCTTACTCGATTAATTTTTTAACTTCTTATTCTTGAAATTCCAATCTGCCACCCAGACATCTGCTCCCAGAATCAATATAAAAAGGCATGTTGCTAGAAATACTGTTGACGGTTCTTGACAAGGTATCAGGGCAAGGCCCACCTATTTGAAAACGTGATATAGTACCCACACACAAGAAAAACAAGTTTAAATAATTTAACCTTGACTGTCTACTCGATATTATGAGATTTTGTTGGTAGTTTCCATTTCCACTTGACCTACACATTTCAAAATTCTATTATGACAAATGCACTAGAGGATCTAGAATTGACTGTACTCCCATAAATGGCTGTTCAGCCAAGTCTACCCTTATTTAACTTTCTCTCTAGAGCCTTGACACTTTTGGAATCTGTCCTAGTACTCAGTTCACCTTTAGTTTTACTCTTCAAAATGGTGCAAGACATGGCACTTGTGTTATAACTGGATGTTGCCAATTAGCAATTAAGTAAATGCTACAATATCTGACCAAAATATCTGATTAGAGATATTTATGAATCAATGCACTTACTACATTTTTATGCCTGTAACCTTAGTTTGATTCTTGCAGATAATTGGGAAGTACAGAAAGAGTTCCCATAGTAATTATCTGCCTAGCATAGAAAAAAAACAACAAAATTTCCTATAAGCATTCCCTCCTACATCCTTCCAACCACGTATCCCTGATTATTTCATAAGTACCTTCTTCATTTTGTGTATTAAGCATGATGTTAAGCAATGGACATAAAATATTAAACTGAAACAGAGAAGTTTATCACCTTCTTAGAGTTTAGAACTAACTCAGGAAAAGAGTTTTGACCACTCTGTAGCCAATGTTCACCCTCTATGAGTTTAAGGGAAAAAGTTAGTAAATCTAAATTTTTAACAGCCTCCTAGCCCAGGAAAGAAGAGTTGGATGAAAGCAGGTGGAGCTAGATAATTCCCAATCTAATTCCCAGGGGCTTGGAAGTCAGCTACATTCCTTAAACAATGACTCGTCCATGTGGCATCTAAAAGGAGATCACCCTAGACCATTTCAGTGAAGAGTGTAAGTACAAGCTTCGATATGTCCCTTGTTTATATATATATATAATATATATATATATTTTTTAATGATAACCTACTGTCTTACTGAGACTTTCTTCCTGCCCCCTCTGTTCTCAGGCATGCACTAACCTCAAAAGTCATGATTTCTCTTTTTTTTTTTTTTTTTTTTTTGAGACGGAGTCTCTCTCTGTCGCCCAGGCTGGGGTGTAGTGGTGCGATCTCGGCTCACTGCAAGCTCCACCTCCCAGGTTCACACCATTCTCCTGCCTCCTCCTCCCTAGTAGCTGGGACTACAGGCACCCGCCACCATGCCCAGCTAACTTTTTTTTGTATTTTTAGTAGAGAAGGGGTTTTACTGTGTTAGCCAGGATGGTCTCGATCTCCTGACCTCGTGATCCGCCCACCTCGGCCTCCCAAAGTGCCGGGATTACAGGCGTGAGCCACCGCGCCCGGCCAAAAGTCCTGATTTCATGTGAAAAAGCGATCTTATATGTCTGTCATATTTAGTGTGAATTAGTTTTATAAATTACTTCTCCCCAGAGTGTGTTTTGTAAATGAGGGCCACAAAGAGAGGAATTAGTCAGATACTAGAATATGTAAATGAGAGCAGTGTTTAGGGGTTTTGCCAATGCTGTCCAAATCTTCCCACTTCCAGGTCTCAACCTGGTACGTGATTCTTCCCATTGATTATTGCAATAATCCCTTTTTTTTTTTTTTTTTTTTTTGAGATAGAGTCTCGCTCTGTTGCACAGGCTGGAGTGCAGTGGCGCAATCTTGGCTCACTGCAACCTCTGCCTCCCGGGTTCAAGCAATTCTCTGCCTCAGCCTCCCGAGTAGCTGGGATTACAGGTCCCTGCCATACGCCCAGCTAGTTTTTGTATTTTTTGTATTTTTTGTAGGGACGGGGTTTCACCATCTTGGCCAGGCTGGTCTTGAACTCCTGACCTCATGATCCACCCATCCAGGCCTACCAAAGTGTTGGGATTACAGGCATAAGCCACTGTGCCCGAGCTTTTTTTTTTTTTTTTTTTGAGACAGAGTTTTGCTCTTGTTCCCCAGGCTGGAGTGCAATGGCACAATTTCGGCTCACTGCAACCTCCACCTCCCGGGTTCAATCGATTCTCCTGCCTTAGCCTCCCAAGTAGCTGGGATTATAGGAATACACCACCACACTGGGCTAATTTTTGTGTTTTTTAGTAGAGATGGGGTTTCACCCTGTTGGCCAGGCTGGTCTCGAACTCCTGTCCTCAGGTGATCTGCCTGCCTTGGCCTCCCAAAATGCTGGGATTACAGGTGTGAGCCACTGCGCCTGGTCTGCTATAATTCTTTTGAAGTTTTGTGAGAAAATAGTCCACTTCTTTACTAAAAACGAAGAATCTGACATTTCCATATAGCTCGGTGATAGGAGAATTAGTCAAATTAGTATGTGCTGTTATTTTGGCTCAAAGAGATGAAATAAGAAATAAACCAACATTTTAAACAACCATTTCAGTTACTTTATTAACTATTTTTAAATATCTTAGAGTAAGTGCTAAGCCTAGTGCAGCAGCACATGTCTGTAATCCCAGCACTTTGGGAGGCCAAGGTGGGCTGATCGCTTGAGCACAAGAGTTCCAGACCAGCTTGGGCAACACGGCAAAACCCCACCTCTACAAAAAATGTAAAAATCAGTCAGGCTTGTTGGTGTACACCTGCCATCCCAGCTACTCTGGAGGTTGAGGTGGGAGGATCGCTGGAACGTGGGAGGATCGCTGGAACCTGGGAGGCGGAGGTTGCAGTGAGCCATGATTACTCCACTGCACTCCAGCCTAGGTGACGGATCAGACCCTGTCTCAAAAAATAAAATAAAATAAATGAATAAATAAAATAAAAATAAGTTCTGGTTATTCCCCATCACCATTATTTTAATTCACAAGCAATCCCTCTGCTTTCACAATGCATTATTCATCATGGAAGCTGGCAAACGTGACTAAGTTCATCTTTTATGCTTGTCCAGCGGATGTTACTAAAAATGTAGCCTTTGCATTCCTTTTTAGGAACTAGAGTCCATGAACTGCATTTATATTTTTAAGAGTCACAAATTCATCTAGAAGTTGTGCTTGTGTGTGTGACCACCCGAATGTGGGATTCAATGTCTACCTCTGTAATGCTTTCTGCAAGTAATATGCCAGGACAGTTGAAGAGTTACAAAATATGAAGTCATTGGCAACCATAAAAGATCATATCCTCAAACTGCCTCTAGCTAAAGGCAATGCAGTTATATCCCTGGATTTTTCTTTTACTCCTTTTAAAAACTGGCAGGTTTGACCTCTTAAAACTACTTTTACTAGAGAAAGAAGTGAGAGAATAATACCTTTTTTATGACCATATAATTCAAAATAGGAAAGTAGAACATTGATTGAAAGTCTATGCTAAACCAGTCCCTACTCTTGGTGTGTGTGTGTGGGTTCAGGGAGGGGGGATAAAAAAGACGAATGTCACTATCCTGTCCTCAAGGAGGTTTTAGGGTCCAGGAAAAAGAATAGGCAGAGGAATAGGCAAGTAACTATTATGACCATAATATTTGCTAAAATATAGGTATGTATAAAGTGGAGAGAAAGGATTGCAGAAGGCTCTGCAGTTTAGTTTTGCTTGAACAATCTAGGTTGTCCACCAGTAAAGGGGAGGGAAGGAGAATTTCAGGCTGAATAATTAGCCTAAGCAATAACACAGAGGCATGGATGAGCACAACTCTTTGAGGCCAAAATGAGTAGTTTAGGGATTTTGGGCATAGTTTGCATGAGTAATAGCAGCTGGAGTGTGAGCTTACAAAGTATCATGAAAGCCTTCTAAACAGTTTGGAGTTTACTCTGTGTGTGTATTATGGAGTTTATATGGGTATTATGGAGTTGGCCAAGGTCTTTGACCATTAAAATGACATAGTTTGACTTGTAGGGTAGAAATGGTTTTGAGTCATGGTTCCCAAAAGTTAGTGTTGACACTTGAGTAGCTTGTGCAAGATGCTGATTTTATAGTCTGGTGAGGTACAGGAATCCCTATTTTTAAAAAGCACTTCCAGGGATTCTGAGGTTGATGGTTCCAAAATGACAAAAGTATATATGAGATAATGGCTTGGCATATAATTCCAAATTGTTAGTATCATAGACATATTTTGAGACAATGCTTTAGTGTTAGAGCTGATCAGATGCTTGGTAACCAAACTTTCAGACAAGCAGTGTAAAAATCTAGCAGTCTCCCATGTCTTAGAGTTTACTCTTTGATTTGTGGACACATTCCAATCAAATTGCATCTTTCTCCAGGAGTACTAAAACATATATATATATAGCTTTGTTTTTCACATTTAACTTACTGTAAACCATCCATATAATAGTAAAGTCTCAATATGATTTGAGCAAATGATACATTAGTAGGAATTAATGGCATTACCATGATGTGGAATTGCTCTTCTTTATCAGATGTTAATACTTCCACTTGTTCTTATCTGACCGTTCTCATTGTCATCTGTTTATTGGTATCCACTCTTCTGTTATGTGAATTGACTTTACTTTTTATTCCAGTCTCAATTCAATTTTCCTATCCTGTCTCTTAATTTGAAAGCTAAGTATAAAATGGAAACTTTAACATTTATACATCTTGATACAAAAAGATGGGCAGGTATTCTTCCTTGCTAAAAAATATGAAGTTGAAAATGAAACTAAAAGTATTTATGGTTGGGATTTTTTATCTTACAGTATATTACATCAGAAGTTATGAGGCCAAAATATATTAAGCAATTACTGTACAGGAAAAACAAATAAGGTTAACCTTGCTAAACTTGATGTTTTTGTAAGCATCATCATGATATTCAGTCAAGCAATTTATAGTCAAAATTTTAGAACAGCATATATACTCATGTGATCAAGATTAATTTCAAACAGAAGTGTGAAATGCACAGAAGTGTCTGCAGCACTTCCATCTACCCCTCCCTCAGGGGCTCAACTCCCTCCTGCTAATTTGTGACTGCCAGAGCACAAAGTATCTTCTCCAGCATCACCTCAGACAGGATTTCAGACAGATAGCTAATGGACAGGCCAGTTAATCTGGCACAAAAATTGTGCAAAGGCTTGAAGATTCTAAAGTTACTTTGCAAATTTGTATTTTTCCTGAGGTCTTCTGGAAACATAGATCAATTATGAGGGGACATGACAGTGGTAGAAACCACAGCTACAAATAGAAGGCTGGGCAGGCTGGGGTGGGTCAACCTATGAGAGTGCCATTTTTCAAAATCTCTTAACTCATAAATGGAAGCAACCAGCTACTCCATTTGCAGGCTGAGTATAGAACTGTTTCTACACATAGATTTAAGTAGAATGGATAGATCAACAGAATTTTACAGTTAAAAGAAAAATTGATGATAATCCATTTAGATCTAAGATTGTCGATTATCACTTATACGTACAAGCTCATGTGATTGTAACAAGGACTAATAGTTAGAAATAACCTAATACATATTATGCCAAAAATGAAATAAACATGAACATACTAAATGCATTCTATTTCCCACTGAGCGGAAAGATCTGCTCAATGCTGTCTATGATATTACTGTTCTGTATATTCTATGCGCCTTCCAACACGCCTTCAGTATGCTTAGGCTACTGAAACCAATGGAAATGAACTTCAAAGAAAATAACATTAAAAGGTCTTAATTTTTTTTGGAAAAGTCATACATTAATAACATAAAATGACTCAAAATAATGAAACATGAAATTTTTCCTAAAAAACTAAAAGCTTTTATATATGTTACCATCAAATATTTGTTCCAAACCAGGCACTTTTAAAGCATTAATTATCACTGTTTATAGCTGTTAGCACAAAGTAGAATATAGAAATTCCACCTACTGTGGCACAGAATTAGTTCCAATCAATGTCAAATGTATTTCTGAGCATATAAATAAGGGGTCTGAACTAACTGAAAAACCTTACCTGAAAACAAAAAGAATATACTGAGATGTATCAGCTTTTTGCAACCAATAACAACAATAATAATGAGCACTTACTATGAACTTGCCAGAGCCACCAAGAGCGTCCAGAAGCATCCTTCAGATGTACTCAATCTAGATGACAACCCTTGGAAGTCGGCAGTGCACAATGTGTTCAGCTATATATATGTAGTGGTGGGCCTTCCAAGGATGTTCTAAGCATTTTGGACATATTAACTCATTTAATCCTCATATAACCTGAATAGTTTGGCACACTCCAAAATTTCTGTGTCCAGTCCAGACTCTGTGATATGCAAGCTTATGCTTCCAACTGCTTACAAACCATCTCCTCTTGTGCAATTAGCAGGCACTTGAAAATACACATGTTCAAAACTAAATCCATAATCTTCCCACTCCACTCATACAAATTATTCCTGTACAGTCTTTCCCATCTCGGTCAATAGTAGCTCAATTCTTTCAGAAGCTTCTGCCAAAAACTTTGGAGTCATCCTCAGCTCTTTTTTCTTTCCTCTTACAGCCCAGATCCAAGTTCGTGAACATATCTGGTTGTCTCTAACTTCAAAATCTGTCTAGTATCCAATCATTTCTCACCACCTGCACCATTATCATTGTAATACAAACCATTATCATCTCTTGCTTGGATTAAGGCAATAACCTCTTATCCGGTGTCCTAGCTTCCACCCTGGCCCCTTTACAATCTCTTCTCAATATGTTAGCCAGAGTGATCCTTTTAGTCAGACCATGTCAAATCTCCTAAGTTGCCATATGCCTCATAGTACATGCCAAAGTCCTTGCCACAGTCTTCAAGGACCTACAATATGTAGCTCTCTCCTCCATGCCTCAGTATTTTCCTCCAGGCTTACTCCTCTCACTCTCATCTCCTGCTGTTCCTAGGACATACAAGGTTCACTCCCACTTAGGGTTCTTCTGTTTCCTCTTCCTCTCCTCCTCTGAGAGCCTATAAAGCAGGTTTACCCACTAACTTGCTCTTGTTAGATGCCACCTCTCCATGACTCCCCTGACCCATTACATTTAAATAGCAAACATTCCAGATAGATTTACTAGATTTTATTTCTAATATATGTTCAAATTGGAAATGCTGTATAATGCACAAAAACATGAAAGAAGAAAAAAATTCATAACCTTGAATTTTGGCGTTTTTCATTTTCTAAAGTGTGTGTGTTTGTGTGTGTGTGTGTGTTGCATTTTAACATGATGTAATACTTTATACAGTTTTGTCATCTGCTATTTTCACTTTACATTTTTACCCTAAACATTTTGGATGATATTAAATAAATATAATTTTATTTCTTTGGTAGATTTACCTTCTGTCATACAGACATGCCAAAATTCAATTAACTATTTTGCCTTATGAGATATTTTCACTGGTACATGTAGGAGATAAATACATATTTTTAAATGAAAATACACATTAAGAAAATACCACTAATTTCATGTTATATTTTTCAGCAGATTTGTAGCTCATGAAAAGATTACTTAAACAATAGAAAGAATGTGACCATGTGTTTCATTGTGTCCTTGTGTAAAACACTGATGGAATCTGAAACAGTTGTGGGGATTTGTAGATGACTGGCACATGTATCAGAACATTTGATAAAAATATTGATGTGCTAGTTGGCCTGGATTGACATCCTAGCTCTAGGAGTGTGCCAAAAGCTTCTGTACAAGTCTATCATATTTGACCTTTTAGTCACTGAGGTGCATAAAATGTTTGAAATATACCTATCATATTTGCAAATGACACAAATCTGGAAGGGGTAGTGAATACTCTTATGGAGAATAATCATTCAGATTTAGGAAGAACTTGGTGGAAGAAACAATAAGCTGAAATTAAAGCTATGATATTTAATAGGATCAATGTAAATTCCTGCATTTGTGGTTCTAAATCAACATTTCATGTAAGTATCAACAGATATGTACTCTTACATAAAGTCTCTCTGGCATGAGACACATTAGAATTTCAAATCTCACCTGTTACTGGTTGTGTCATTCCTCAGGCAGGTTAGTTAACTTATTTCACTTTGTTTTTATACTTGGGACTTAAATGTTTATCTTAAAAATGGAGGTTACGCTATACTGCACACTCCAATCTATACAGCATGATCAACATCATCAACCTCACTGCATCATCTAATGCTTATTGAGCACTCTTTACTCTCTGCACAGTGCACTAGGTATTTTATATACACTATCTCATTTAATTTTCACAACAACATGATAGCATAAGTACTACCATTTGTTTTATTTTATAGGTGAGAAAATGGGTCGGGTGCGGTGTCTCACGCCTATAAGCCCAGCACTTTGGGAGGCCAAGGAAGGCGGATCACGAAGTCAGGAGATCCTGGCCATCATGGTGAAACCCCGTCTCTACTAAAAATACAAAAATTAACTGGACGTGGTGGCACGTGCCTGTAATCCCAGCTACTCAGGAGGCTGAGGCAGGAGAATCACTTGAACCAGAGAATCGGAGGTTGCAGTGAGTTGAGATCGCGCCACTGCACTCCAGGCTGGCGACAGAGTGAGATTCCTCAAAAAAAAAAAAAAAAAAGGAAAAAAGAAAATGAAAAGCATCCTTATTTTTATTTTTTAAAGGTAGAAGTGTTCATTTAATTAATCTTCACACTTCCTAACATACTATGACTGAGAACTCTAGAAATGTTTTTGATGGTGATGTTTTAGAGCTAAAGTACATTATATAACATCCACAGCAAAGAAGGATACTCAATACATGCTGTTATCTGTCCTTCTAGTTTCATATTTGGTTGTTTAATCAGTGACACCCATCTTAATCAGAAATTCTTTTTTCTTTTTGTTTTGGAAAAGCATCCTTTAAGTAGAGCCAGAGAATTCTCCCTCCGTGGTACGTCAGTCCTTTTTATACATAGCATTGTTTCTAGTCAAAAATTTTTGTTCTTGCCCATTATTTCATTTCTAATTGGCAATTACTTTGATTCTATTACTTGTTTATTAAAGTTCAGCAGTAAATGGGCCTAAAATAAATGTCAATTAAATACAAACACATTTTAGTAATTGGCATTTATTTCTAAAGGAGAATGTGATAGGAAATTAGAGCTCACAGTTTAGGAAAGCTAAAATATCGAAAATACTACTGAGTATGTAACCAATTTACAGTATTGTCACTTACTTCTCTAAGTGTTCATTTATATGCTCACAAAATGCAAAAAATACAAGCTTTTACTAAGTGCTGGTAAAGTGTGGAAACCACCAGCTATTAAATCATTTTTATCTCCTTTCAGGCTCCATTATTTACAATTGGTGGAACTGTGGGTAAAGAACTTTACCTAAGAGTTGACTTTCTTCATTAAGAAAATACAGGTAATGATACCTACTTCACATATTTGATGAAGGAGTGACTAAGTTGAATATCACATGCAAAGTACCTGGCATATAATAAGCATTAATCAATGTTAGTTCCCTTTTTCTTCCATCGCAACACGTTACATAACAATTTTACTGAACAGCAAACACAGACAAAGAGGGACAGGGTCAGTAGAGGTGATATGGCAGATACATCAAGTAATCTGGAGACAGAAATGTTTATGCAAACAGGGTTGAAATGATCACTAAGCTACCACAGGTCAAGCAATTGGAAGCGGGGAGGATGTGACCCCTTAGAGGCTTTCACGGGCATAGCAGACAAAGACAAGTAGGTTTCAAAGATCTCTGCATCCTTTGACAAAGGCGTGAAAAGCCACAATTTCAGCAAGAATGTTGCAAATAACCCAACTCCAGTGACACTCACTCTGCCACTGGAACTTCAGGCTCTTGTAGAGTGCAGGCTGGTGTACGCGGAGAGAGAAAAAGAAGGCAGGAAATATTTCCAGGTATGTTTCAGAAAGGGAAACAGAAACCCATGGATGGAGCAATGGTGGTTAGTGAAGAAGACTCGATGTCACTGATGTGGGGGTCTCAGCCCACTCCATGACCTTCATCTGTCAGATTGCTAGTCAGACATGCTAATGGGTCCCTGAGGAACCATAACCACCCACGTGTTCACTTTGTGAGTGGTGTCACATTCGAGAAACATGGTTCAACAGCTAAAATTCAAGCAAAAGAAATTTACTACTCTCAAAGGACATGAAATGGGATCCAAAGCATTGCCCATGGCAACAGTTCTAAACTGTTTTCTCACACAACTCTCACTCTCATTCAGCAAAACCCCAACCCTAGTTTTCTCTCTCTTCCTGCCTTCCCTCATCACAAACCTTTTGTCCTTCTACCCCCACCATCATTGTATCACAATTATGTGATTGATGGACTAAACCATTCTCCTCAAGTATTTTTCATTCCGTTTAGCTCTCTTACCAAATAATTATTTGCCTGTTTTTTGTTATGTATCTTAAGCGTGCATTACAACATCTAGGGATTGTGTGTGTGTGTGTGTGTGTGTGTGTGTGTGTGTATCTGGAGACAGGAGAACAGTTTGGTCTGGTGGACTGAAAGTATTAAGCAGACACAAAATATCTGAGAAGGTACAAAAGATAGACTATGAATATTCCCATATTTGTACATTTTATCCTGTCAGAATAGTCAGTGTTTACGGAGAAATGTTTGGGTTCTGTTTCAACATGAACATAAAGAAATTCTGATAATCTGTGTGTAGAATGGTCTCCATGGATAGCCTGTGTTTTCATCTGGCTTCCACTTGATAGTTCCAAGAATAGAAATATCTCCTATATAAATTCATAAGAAATGAGTGTTGTTATGGGAAAACTGAGATGGATAAAATTATTATGAGTTCCTTAAGGGAAGGAATCATTTCTTTTCCATAGTTCCTAACAGTGCTCAAAACACAATGGGCTTCTCAGATTCAATAAACCAACATTTCCTTTACTAAGAGGCCAGTATCTTCACATCATAGTGCTACCACAGCTTCTGCAACCCTGAGTACATTTTGAAAGGTCTTATAATGTCTGTGGTTTGGGACTTTATAATTATGGCTGGGGTCATTAATCTTACAGCCTTCCTTTTTTATTATATATAAGATTGAAACTGAGTTTTTGTTACAGATTGCTAGCCTGTAGCAGTCAGTTGTGGAGATTAGACATCACCAGGACAGATAACAAAGAAAAATGGATAACAAATTGAAAAAGATGAGGTAGCTCCACGCCACAATATTAAACAAAGTCTTCTGAGGTATAACAGCCCAAGACTCATCGTATGTTACTACCACTTTTTCATCTGTCAAAGGGACTTGCTGTTAAAACAGGGCCTTAGCTGTGGGTGTGTATACACACACACACACACGCACACACACACACAAATATATGTATATATCCAAGTCTTTTCACTTAAAAAGAACTCACATTAACAAATAGGCACATTTCTAAAATGCCACTGTAAGGCAAAGGAATAAAAATGTGATTTTAAAGTTGATGGAGGTTATAAGAAAATGACCCAAAAGGCATTATAGTAAGTAATAAGCCTAAAATGTCTTGCTGTAGAATGTTTTCATTAATTTACCTTTGAAGTTCATACACAAAAAATAAATTCAAGGATAATGGATGTATAATATATTTTAAAAATCTGATTCCATCAAAAAGCTATTTCAGTGGAGTTCCTTCTTAATATACTACTAGACAGATCTGGAAATTGAGTTATTATTTATAGAAAAAAGATAAATGATTTGCAAACCACTGCATAGACATCTCTTGCATTCCACTGCAAATTATTTTTAAGTCTAAATAAATATCAGTTCTACTACCTATCTTTCAGCTCCAGTTTTCTGTTTTCTAAAAAATGTTTTTGGTCTTGTAACTTCTGAAATACAAATCCTTTAATTACAATGAAAGCCCTTATTAGCTAGCATGATAAAGAGGTAGTTATAGCTTAAATATATTACAATTTTATAATGTACCAGGCATGGTTCAAGGCAATTTATTTCTACGATAAACTTAGGAGGAAAGTACTACTACAGATTAGGAAGCTGAAGCCAGAGAAATTTAATAACTTGCCCGAGATCACACAGTTTGTAATAAGCCTGGGACTGGAGCCTAAAAATACTATCTCTGGAGCCCATACTCTTAACCAATACAACCAAGTATCTAATTTATGTTAACAGATACAAAAATAGAATAGCCATTTGGGATGAAGGAAGGAAGAACACCCAAAATATATTAGAACACACATAGGAAGACAAATTTTGTGTCACAACAAGGTCTGATTTCTGATGGGATTAGTACAAATACTCAGAAAGTTCAATGGATTTCAGGAGGACAGGAATCCATTAGGCAAAGATGTTGAATGAGATCATTAAAAAGACACTCATTCAAAATCACTTAGGGAATGACTTGCATGGAGTTAAAAAGATGATTTGGGTCATTTACCAAAATCTTTGATGTGTGTGATAAATGAGCGGTTTAGTCAATAACAGTCAGGGTGGAGGGTGGTGTAGGTGGATGTCAAGAGCATGGAAAAAGGTGCCCCTCTCCATCTCACTCCCTCACCTCACAATATTTTAATCTATTATTCCAATTCAGTTTTATATGAGAAAAATGAGGGATAGAGGGGCTAAGCAAGTGTAGTTAGAAACTCTTGGAGACAAGATTCAAACTCATGTAGAAACGCCCAGCTTGAGCTCAGACACTAGGCTACCATTCAAAGCAAAGAACCAGAGGCATCATCATGCTTTTTGGAAGGAAGATTCAGGGGGCTTTGTCCTGAAATATGGTCAGACAAAAGACTTTGGTAGGAGGGATAGGAAGAGAGGAGAAAAAGAAAAGTGATGTCTAATTTTTCTCTACCTCTTTACATATTTTAAAAAGTATTCAACATATATTATACTCCCACCCTTAATGTAATTTACTTTTGATAAGACCATGTTTTGTTTCTTATCCCTCAGGAAAAAAATCTCTGAGCCCATTGTATATACTAATAGAAATGACTTACTATTTCATGAGAATGTTGCAAAACTGCATGATGGTAATCAATCTTTCTCTTCTGAACCAAAGCAGGCAGATTCCTGTCCAGTATACAACTATAAGGACCCTTAGACATTTGTTTATTCCACTAAGAATGTATAGCAAGTCTTTTCAGTAAAAATAGTTGGTATTTAAAATTATGCATTTCAATGAAATTTAGAAATGTAGAAGTGATGGTTGTCCATCATTGTATTGCTTTAAAAACTTTTAAATTTATCATTGTATTTTTTGTAGTAAAGCCAATTTCTTTATTCTGGGAAACCTTCATTGGCATATGTTTTAAACGACTAGTTTAATGCTGTATTCTAATTCTTGAGTACAGAGTTTGAATTGATTCCACAGAAAATATTTTTGAAAAAAATTATCTAGATCAACATTTTTGTTTAATAAAGCATAGAAAGGTAGGAGAATAAAAGTGGCTGATCAAGATAACTACCTGTGAGATGACTTTTCCTTTGTGCATTTTTATTCAAGCTTTTTTATTTCTTTTATGTATTTCTCTTACTTATATTTTACCAAGAACTTTAAGAGAAATGTCACTGCATAATTTTCTCTCCATTTTTCTCCTGTGTAGAAAGAGCACCTACAATTGGCAAAAGAATCACCTCTAAATTGAACATAATGTGTTCTTGCTGAGCAGCAAAGAATTAAATAAAAGTTGCATACAGCTGCTTGCAACAATCTATGCTTGAAAGATTGCCAAATGGGTTAGCAGTTTGATCTGTTTGTTCATCTTTCTCAGCTCCCTGTAGATACCACATCTCTTGCCCCAATCCTCTAGTGTAACCAGCGGTCTCTCCCCTTCCTCCTCTCTAAACTTTGAAATAAAAGTCCTGAATGAAGGAACACCAATAGGAGAGGAAAGACACATGTGAAACATCTTGGTAAATGTTATGAAAAGGGAAAACTGAATGTCTGCACATGTTTTCAGTTATTCATAAACATCTTCCTTTTGCTTTCTAGTTTTCAAGTGATGAGAAATCAGAGAAAAAAAGGGAAAATAGTTCCTTAAGTTCTATTTAATTGTGAAACTGAATTCTATGAAACACTTTCATTAGTAAACAAGGATGAACATGTGAGTTGTGATGAAATCTGCAAATGACGGTTGTGAGGCAGGAGAATAGGGTCTGAAGGCAGAGAACCTAAGGCCGATCTGTGCTGATTTCCTAGAATGGAATCAAAAGGAAAACCCCACCTCTCCACTCTCGAGTAACAAAGGGATCAAAGGCTACTCCCTTTGCAACACCACACTCCCCCATTTCTGCATTGCGGAGGAGAAAGTGAAGTACTTCTGATTGGTCTCCTCCTGAAACCAATCAGACTGGTCATCGGCCTTGTCTTCATTTGCATAGGGGTGTGACTTTGTAACTTCACTTCAGTCTCTGTTTGGTCACCTTCCAAGACCGGTCTGACTGGTTGGGGGCCACCACTTCATTAATAGGGTGTAAAGCAAGTAACAAATGGGAAACCTCTCCAGGGTATTTAAACATCAGCAAATTCTGTAACCAGCACTCTGGAGTCACTTGCTCAAGGCTATTCCCACTCTGTGTAGAGTACTTTTGTTTTAATAAATCTGTGCTTTTATTTTATTGCTTTGTTCGTGCATTTTTCCCAATTTTTTGTTCAAAACACCAAGAACCTGGTCACCCTCCACTGGTAACAGAACACTTACGTAATTACTCTCACCCATTATAGAGTAAACAAAAATAGAAGAGAGTAATACTGAATAGAGTCAGTATAATTGTCATTCAATTTTACACAGTTACTTTAAACACCAAATATACAATCAGGGTTTTATGTTAAAAAATCAATTACGGAATGCTTTGTAAATCTCTCTTTTACATTAATTAGGTGATTATTATTTGACTCAATATATAATTTTATTTAGTAAAAATGATGTATTAGTCCGTTCTCATGCTGCTAATAAAGACCTACCCCAAACTGGGTAATTTATAAAGAAAAGAGGTTTAATTGACTGACAGTTCCACGTGGCTGGGGAAGCCTCAGGAAACTTACAACCATGGCGGAAGGGGAAGCAAACACATTCATCTTCACATGGTGGTAGGAAGGATAAGAATGAGCAGAAGGAGAAAAGCCCCTTATAAAACCATCAGATCTTGTAAGAACTCACTCACTAGCATGACAGCAGCATGAGGGTAACAGCCCTAAATTACTAAATTACCTCCCACTGGGTCCCTCCTATAACACATGGGGATTATGGGAACTACAATTCAAGATGAGATTTGGGTGAGGACACAGCCAAACCATATCAGTCTGCCCCTGGCCTCTCTTAAGTCTCATGACCTCACATTTCAAAACATAATCATGCCTTCCCAACAGACCCCCAAAAGTCTTAGCTCATTACAGCATTAACCTAAAAGTCCACATCCAAAGTCTCATCTGAGACAAGTACCTTCCACCTATGAGTCTGTAAAATTGAAAGCAAGTTAGTTACTTCCTAGATACAGTGGGGTTTAGACATTGGGTAAATACACTCATTCCAAATGGGAGAAATTGGCAAAAATGAAGGGGCTCCAGGTGCCGCCATTCTAGTCCAAAATCCAGCAGGGCAGTCAACCATTAAAACTCTGTAATGATCTCCTTTGACTCCATGTCTCACATCCAGGTCATGTTGATGCAAGAATGCAAGAAGTGGGCTCTGAAGGCCTTGGGCAGCTCCGCCCCTGTGGCACTGCAGGGTACAGCCTTCCTCCTGGCTGCTTTCAAGGCCTGGCACTGAGTATCTGCAGCTTTTCCAGGCATACAGTGAAGCTGTCGATGGATCTACCATTCTGGGGTCCAGAGGATGGTGGCCCTCTTCTCACAGCTCCTCTAGGCAGCGCCTCAGTAGGGACTCTGTGTGGGGGCTACAACCCCACCTTTCCCTTCCGTACTGCCCTAGCAGAGGTTCTCCATGAGAGCTCTTCCACTGCAACAAACTTCTTCCTGGACATGCAGACATTTCCATACATCCTTTGAAATCTAGGCAGAGGTTCTCAAACCTCAATTCTTGACTTCTGTGCACCTGCAGGCTCAACACCACGTGGAAGCTGCCAAGGCTTGGGGATTGCACCCTCTGAAGCCATGGCCTGAACTGTATGCTGGCTCCTTTTAGCAATGGCTGGAATGCAGGGCACCAAGTCCTGAGACTGCACAAAGCAGCAAGGCCCTGGGACCAGCCCATGAAACCATTTTTTCCTCCTAGGCCTTTTGGCTTGTGATGCGAGGGTTGCCATGAAGACCTCTGACATGCCCTGGAGACATTT
This sequence comes from Pongo abelii, assembly GCF_028885655.2. Classification (NCBI taxonomy): domain Eukaryota; kingdom Metazoa; phylum Chordata; class Mammalia; order Primates; family Hominidae; genus Pongo; species Pongo abelii. The sequence goes on from NC_071996.2 coordinate 115,121,065, forward strand.
TCCCCATTGTCTTGGTGATTAACATTTGGCTCCTTCTTACTTATGCCAATTTTTGTGGCCAGCTTGAATTTCTCGTCAGAAAATAGGTTTTTCTTTTCTATTGCATTATCAGCCTGCAAATTTGCTGAACTTTAATTCTCTGCTTCCTTTTTAAACATAAGTTCCAATTCCAAACAATATCTTTGTGAATGCATAAAACTGAATGCTTTTAGCAGTGCCCTAGTCACATCTTGAATGCTTTGCTGCTTAGAAATTTCTTCTGCCAGATACCCTAAATCATATTTCCCAAGTTCAAAATTCCACAGGTCTCTAGGGCAGGGGCAAAATGCTGCCAGTCTCTTTGCTAAAGCATAGCAAGAACCACCTTTATTTCAGTTCCAAATAAATTCCTCATATCCATTTGAGACCACCTCAGCCTGCACTTCATTCTCCATATCACTATCAGCATTTTGGTCAAAACCACTCAACAAGTCTCTGGGAAGTTGCAACTTTCCCACATCTTCCTATCTTCTTCTGAACTCTCCATATTCAAACAAGGAAACAATCTCTGCCTGTTGTCCATTTCCAAAGTGGCTTCCACATTTCCAGGTATTTTTTTAGCAACACCTCACTCCTGGTATCAAAATTTGTATTAGCGTTCTTTAGAGGAACAGAACTAAAAGGATATATAGGAAAGAGAGTTTATGAAGGAAAATTGACTCACAGGATCACAAGGTAAGGTCTCAGGATAGGACATCTGCAAATTGAGAATCAAGGATCCCAGTGTAAATCAGTCTGAGTCCCAAAACCTCAAAAGTAGGGAAGCCAACTGTCCAGCCTTCAGTCTGTGGCCAAAGTGGCCAAAGACCCAAGAGCCTCTGGCAAACCACTGGTGTTAAGTCAAAGAGTCCAAAAGCTGAAGAAATTGGAGTCTGATGTCTGAGGGCAGGAAGCATTCAGTATGGGTGAAAGATGAAGGCTGGAAGACTCAGCAAGTCTGCTCTTCCATCTGCTCCCGTCTGCTTTATTCTAGCAGCACTAGCAGCTGATTAGATGGTGCCCACCCATATTGAGCGTGAGTCTGCCTCTCCCAGTCCACTTACTCAAATGTTAATTTCTTTTAGCAACACCCTTATAGATACAGCCAGGAAAAATAGTTTGTATCCTTAAATCCAATCAAGCTGACACTCAATATTAACCATCACAGATGAGTCTTTTACTTGGAGAAAATTTAACTCAGTTTTTACCAACCTAGCATTTTAACCTCTACACCTAATTCTTCCAGGCTTAGAAATTTTTGCAAATTCTCATACAGCAAGATGACTTAAACTTTACATGAAGTACATTTTTTAAAATGTGGAAGATTACCAGATGTCTCTTACTGTGAATCACTTCACATTAATGTTCCTTGGTTTATATATTTGAGGTTCTAAAACATTTTAAAATTCAAAAGTATTCCAAGCAAAGTTAATTCCACCTTATTTTCCTTATTAAGGAAATATGCAATACAGAATTTGTTTAGAAAAAGGTAACAAAAAAGCATTCTTAAATTCCAAAAATCTCTAATTCTTTTTTAAAAACTCACCATTTTAAAAAATGTTAGGAGTTACTACTTCAAAGAAAAGTTAATTATTCAAATTGCTTTGTCTTTCTCCATCTATTATGTTTAAACAGTGTGAAAACCTTTCTCATATCAGTGACATTTAGTTATATCATGATATATTTTTTCAATAAAATTCACATATTTTAGTGAAAATGCTTGTTAAAATGTACTTAAAAATAAGTTTCAGAGAAACAATGAAACCTGAAGGCTGCCCTCAGATAGACAATTTGAATTCCAGAGACCTACTATTTCAAGATATTTTGATCACTTCAACTCTTCACTGGAAGCCAACAAGTCTGCTCCATACTAGAAATTGCAAGCTGCTTGAGGCTCTCAGAGACCCCCAAATCAGGCTCTTAATACCTACCTCACATAATATGCAAATTAGAAATAGGGTTCTTTAAGTGCCTGTGATATAACAGGCCCAGGAGGTCACAGGCATTTAAAGCACTGAGATTTTTATTATTGAAATTAACGACATAGAAGTTTCACATAACAACAGAGAACTAAATATTCTCTAAGAGGGGACTCGTGTATTTGGTAGTTGGCTCATTTGTAGCATGCCCATATGTTCTATGCCAATTTCAAACTAACATATGGCCTGAAATATCTGCATCATATTAGGCTTTGCTAATCATTTTACCATCATAGACATCTTATGCTAGGCCAGTGCTACTTACACCTCTTCCTAGAATCAATAGGAGAATTTTGAAGATAGTCAGATTCTCTTCTTTAAACAAAACGTACTCAGGCAGAATCTCTGAGTGAATTCAGATACATGCCCATGTTTGGAAACCTTAATCTAGTTACCTGTGGACATGACAAACCTTGTCCTTTCGTGCTAGTGCTAGACCATGCTACACAACATCTCTGCTGGTTACCTTCATGTAATAATATTTTTTCTCCCAACAAGCTATGGTCATAAAGAAGATTTAAGGTTCGTCAGTGGAAACTGAATCTAAACATAGTTGAAGGTGGAAAATTACCATTTTAAGAGCTAGAGCAGTAAGCTTGTGGGGTACAGAGGAGTTAATCTTTGAGACAGAAACTCTTGTTTAATTTGAGAGGGACCACTTTTCTAAACCTTTTAGTCAAACAGAAATAAAATCTACTCATTATTCTTGTGGAAAACTTGAATGCAAAAGTTAGCATGAGTGCAGCTAAGTATACAGTTTAATAATTTAAATGAAAAATGTTAGCAGAAAATGATGCTGAAGAGTCAAATGCTTTTTCTTTACAAATTTTGAGCTAAGCTGCCCTATCCCTAAAGAGGCTAAAGAGATTGTTCTTTCTTGAAAAGTGTGTGTGTATGTGTGTGTGTGTTTTATTCAGCATTTGCTCACAAGAGACTAGGGGCTACAATCAGTTCATACCATGCATGAGGTGTTGGCCGAATCTCTTGGTGCTCTTATAGAGAAAAATGATAAGCAACTGAACTGGCCTCAGCCTAGCATTACCTTTACAGGGCTGTTCATATTCACAGGTGGTAGTACCCAGTGTACAAAGCCAACTGCTAAAAATTTCTAGAATTTTGAGAGCTTTTCATTAAACAACCATTACTAAATATTAAACTATATAAACCCACAATTAAATGTTATTAAAACAAAGATAATATATACTAGAAATTCATTATTTCCTGATTAGTTTACTATATTTTACTATCTTCTGTGTAATTGAGTTCATGTACATCTACTGAACCTGTATGGTGGAAATACTACATAATGGTGTGATACCTGGACATCTCTTCCAAAAGCCACACTGATTGCTCAAATGGGAAGATGTTAGAAATATTTATACCATGAAAATCAGTAAGCTCAACAAATTGGGGCTTTTTTCCCCTATTTTTGGAGAGTAGTTATTAAACATTTATCAGCACAGCACTGACATATGGTATAATTTACGACTGAAGAAATCATGCTTTTGGAAAATGCACTATTAAAACTTGTCTAAGGGATCCACACCATATTCTGTGTGGAGTATTTCCTAATATGACAATTGGTGTTTCCACTAAATCAGAAACAGAAAATGAGATGAGCTTTGAACTGAATAAGAGGCAAAAAGACCTAGGGGAAGATAAAGAGACTAATCCCTAAGGTCTGAACGTGGTCAGAGGGTCTCAGTAGTGGGGGATATCTTCAACGACAACACATGGACAGGGATATGGAAGTTAATTTTGGGCCTCTTTCTCTCCAAATAACCATTCTTATTATTAACAAAATTATGTTGATAACTAATGATTTTTTCTTCTTCTTTCTTTGAGATGAGGTCTCACTCTGTCACCCAGGCTGGAGCACACTGGTACAATCATGGCTCACTTCAGTCTTGACCTCCTGGACTTAAGCGATCCTCCTACCTCTGACTCTCGAGTAACTGAGACTACAGGTATACTTCACCATACTGGGCTGTTTTTTTGTTTTGTTTTGTTTTGTTTTTTGTAAAGATGTGTTCCTACTCTGTTGCCCAAGTTGCTCTCAAATTCCAGGTTTAAGGGAATCCTCCCACTTCAGCCTCCCAAATTTCTGGGATTACAGCATGAGCCACCACGTCTTGTCAATAACTGGTTTTATTTGTGCTTTGAAGGGATCAGGCACCTGGGTCTTAAGTGCAGTTGAGGGAGTACCTAGCCCAGCTGTGACATGACGGGAGTCCTTGGTAGCAGAGGCTGGGAGGTTGGCAGTAAGAGAATAAGACCAGAGGGGTGAAGCTATGGAATTCACTCCAAGTTTTTGGTTAAGTTATATGTAAAAGATAAGTAGAAGCTAATTCATAATTATAAACTGTTGAGACTAATATTATATGTATGTGTGTATGTATAAATTTATATAAATGTTTACTTTTTATGTACTTATTACATACAAATGAATTTTTATATACTCATATATGTTATGATTTTCAGGAAAAAATAATAATACATGCAATGCATGATGAATACGAGGACTAAGATGAGCTAAGGAAGAGAGGGTATGAGATAATTCTTCTGTTCTACCACCTGGAGGTCAGGTTAAGTACTTCCAAGGAATAAATATTCTGTCACTTTCAAGAAAGTAAGGATTATACTTCTGTAACTTTATATATATATATATATATATATACACACACACACACTTCATATACATACTATGAAGTATATATACTTTATAGTGAAGTGTATATATATACACACTTCATATATATACATATATCATATTTATGTGAAGTATATATATAAAGGAGAAATGTTAACTAGATAGAAAACAACCTGGATTACTCCGGTCTGAACTCAGATCACATAGGACATTAATCATTGAACAAACGAACCTTCAATAGTGGCAACACAATAGGATGTCCTGATCCAACATTGAGGTTGTAAACCCTATTGTCGATATGGACTCTAGAATAGGACTGTGCTGTTATCCCTAGGGTAACTTATTCCGTTGATCAAATTACTGGGTCAATGTGTAGAAACTCACTTGGACTAGTATGGTCTTAGATTGTTCAGATGCTCTGTGGTCACCTCAACCAATTTTTTTTTTTTTTTTTTTTTTTTTTTTTTTCTTGAGACGGAGTCTCCATCTGTCACCCAGGCTGGAGTGCAATGGTGTGGTCTTGGCTCACTGGAACCTCTGCCTCCTGGGTTCAAACAATTCTTCCACCGCAGCCTCCCGAGTAGCTGGGATTACCAGCACCTGCCATCATGCCCAACTAATTTTTGTATTTTTGTAGAGATGGGGTTTCACCATGTTGGCCAGGCTGGTTTTGAACTCCTAACCTCAGGTGATGCCCCCGCCTCGGCCTCCCAAAGTGCTGGGATTACAGGCATGAGTCACTGCACCCAGCCAAGCAGTTTAAAATTTTTAATATGGGGATAGTAAGCTAGGGCCTGTAGGCTTGAGTTTTTATTTGCATTAATGAATTAAAGCCGCATAGGGTCTTCTCATCTTATTTGTTTATATCTGCCTCTTCACGGATAGGTCAATTTCACTGGTTAAAAGTAAAGCACAGCTGAACCCTTGTCTGGTCAGTCATACAAGTCCCTATTTAGGGAACAAGTGATTATGCTACTTTTGAACGGTTAGGATATCGCGGCTGTTGAACATATGTCACTGGGCAGGCAGTGCCTCTAATACTGATAATGCTAGAGATGGTGTTTTTGGTAAACAGGCAAGGTAAGATTTGCCGATTTCCTTTTACTTTTTGTAATCTTTCCTTAAAGTATGACTGTGTTGGGTTAACAGTGAAAATAACAGGGTGCTTATTATATCATTTATTAATATTGGACTGTTAACTGTCAGTGGGTTATTCCGGTCTGATGTAAGCTTATGTAATGGAGAATGTCTTCATGTTACTTATATTAACATGATTGCTTCTATTAAGTAATAGATTAGTCCAATGTGATGTTAGGAGTTCAGTAGAGTGATTAGAATTTAAGATAGTTCGATGTTGAACTTAAATGCTTTCTTAATTGGTGGCTGCTTTTGGGCCAACTGTGGTGCTAATAATTTTTACTCTCTGTAGGAAGGTTGTTTCCTAAGGTCTAAAGAGTTGTCCCTCTCTAGACTAACAATTAAACTTACAGGGGAATTAAGTAATTCTTTGGGTAAGTTTAAAGTTGAACTAAGTTTCTATCTTGGACAATGAGCTATCACCAGGCTCAGTAAGGTTGTCACTGCTACTCATGAATCTTCCCACTATTTTGCCAGATAGGTGAGTGTGGTCTTTCAGCTGTTCTTGAGTAGCTCATCTGGTTTTGGGGGACTTGGCTATAGTTCTCTGTGTAAAGTTATTTCTAGTTAATAGATTATGCAGAAGGTATAAGGGCTTGTCTTTGCTTTTTTAGTGCTTGATATAGCTCTTCCATCTTTCCCTTACTGTACTATGTCTATTGCACCAAGGTAAAAATTTCTATTGCCTACACTTTTGTCTAAGTAAATGGTTTGATTAAGATAGTTTGATAACATTTTTAGCAAGGTTTGGGGCTAGAGTTAGCTAAAAGTGATCAGGCCATGATGAAATCTTCTGGGCATAAGCCAGATGCTTTGGGTTAAGCTACACTTTGGTTTGTCCAAGCATACTTTCCAATATGCTTACCATGTTATAACTTATCTCCTCTATAGATGTGTAGAAAATTATTAGTAATAGTGATTTCTAGAGTAATATTTGAGGAGGGTGATAGGCTCTGTGTACGTGCTTCATGGCCTTATTCAACTGAACACTCTGCTCTTGGTTTACTGCTAAATCCTCCTTGAGCCTTCAGATTTCACAAAGGTTTTCATGAGATTTCCTGGACATAGAAAATGTAGCCCATTTCTTGCCACCTCACGGGTTACACCTTGACCTAACATTTTTTATGTGTATACTTATGCTTACTCTATAACCTTTTTAGGGTTTGCTGAAGATGGTGGTATACAGGCTGGGGGCAAGAGGTGGTGAGTTGTATCGGGGTTGGTCTATTGTAGAACAGGCTCCTCTAGAGGAATGTAAAGCACCGCCAAGTCCTTTGAGTTTTAAGCTGTTGCTTGTAGTACTCTGGCGAATGGTTTTGTTAATGTAACTATTCGACTTTAGGGCTAAGTGTAGTGGGGTATCTAATCCCAGTTTGGGTCTTAGCTATTGTGTCTTCAGGGTATTAAAGCCACTTTGTAGTATATTTGATTTCAGCTGGAAGTTTTTACAACTTAGATGGAGTTTTTTACAACTTAGCTTTATTGAGGATAGACCTTAAACATTCTTTATGCCAAGTTCTATTAGCTTGGGTTAATCATATGGCCGTGGTGGCTGGCATGAAGTTAACCAACCCCAAATATTAGTATAGCTTAGTTAAGCTTTTGTTTATTACTAAAGATTTATCACTGCTGTTTCCCGTAGGGGTGTGGTTGAGCAAACTATCTTGAGCTGCATTTGTGTGTGCTTGATACTTGCTCCTTTTAATCTGGGTGATCTAGAGGGCATTTTCACTGGGGTGGGGATACTTGCATGTGTAATCTTATTAAGAGCTAATAAAAAAGGCCAGGACCAAACCTATCTGTTTATGGGGTTGTGTGAACCCATCTAGACATTTTCACTGTCTTGCTTTGAATACTTAAACTATACTAACTGCATGGAATATGTAAGTGAAAATTAAAATGTGAGAAAGAAAGAAGTAAATATAAATGGTTATTTACAGTTCTGGAAATTCAGGTTCTTTAAAGATGAATTGGCAGAGGTTTGGCTGAGAGGATGACTCATAATTTGAATATGGTTGATTTAGGGGTATGTTATATTGGGGCAGCGCTTTCTGAGGGATACGCTCAAGGTATTATATTAGTATTAGGGCAGAGGTTTAGTTACTCTATTTATTACACAGAATGGAGGGTTTATTTGGTAGGAGGGCCTTAAGATTTTTTAGAAAATTCCATCAACCAAGGGGTAGCTGTTGGAGCGTTCGTGGTTAAAATATGATTTCTGGGCTCTGACTGGGTTGCATTTTAGTATCTTGTTTTTGGGGTTTGGCAAGGGTACATTTATCTAGGTTGATGGTAAAGTCAGAGATGGAGGGAGTGGAGTTTGCAGATTTAATCGGAAGTAGTTCTTCAAATTGAGCGTATGTGCGTGAGGGTACATGCATGAGCATATGTGTGTGAGCATATGTGCGTGAGTGTCTACTGATTAATTGTTACTTCCTTCGAGCATGATATATTTCTCCTCACATGACAAAAAGTAGCCCCTATCTCGATTATGTTTCAAATCTTCCCATCAACAAACCTGAACATCCTCCTGTCTATCACAATTCTATCCATTATAGTGGGCAGTTGAGGGGGACTTAACCAAACACAACTGTGTAAAATCCTAGTCTACTCCTCAATCCATAGGTTGAATAATAGCAGTACTAATTTATGACCCAAACATTACCACTCTAAATCTGATTATTTACCTTAACAACAACCGCAATTCTAGCACTCAACCTGAGTATAAGTATCACAACCCCGTCACTATCTCATGCCTGAAAGAAATTAGCATGGTTGACACCTGTAACTCCACTAATTCTACTATCCCTATGAGGTTTACCCGCATTACAGGGTTCCTGCCTAAATGAATCATCATCCAAGAATTTACAAAAAATGATAGCCTTATCACCCCAACCATTATAGCTATCATATCCCTACTCAACCTGTACTCTTATATACACCTCATTTATTCCATCTCAGTAACACTATTCCCCACATCTAATAATATGAAACTAAAATGACAATTCGAAATCACAAAACCCACACTACTCCCTCCTCACTTGTCATCTCTTCTACCCTCCTCTTACCCACCTCTCCATTAATACTAACTATAACTTAGAAATTTAGTTTAAATAAGACCAAGTGCCTTCAAAGCCCTTAGTAAGTAAATGACACTTAATTTCTGTAACAGACCTAAGGGCTGCAAGACTCTATTCTGCATCAATTGAACGCAAATAAACCACTTTAATTAAGCTAAGCCCTTACTAGACTGGTGGAATTCAAACCCACGAAAATTTAGTTAACAGCTAAACCCCCTAATCAACTGGCTTCAATCTATTTCTCCCACCGTTGGGGGAAAAAGGCAGGAGAAGCCCTGGCAGGATTGAAGCTGCTCCTTTGAATTTGCAATTCAACATGAGAAACCACCTTCAGGGCTGGTGAAAAGTGGCCTTGACCTCTGTCTTTAGATTTACAGTCTAATGCTTGCTCAGCCATTTTACACCCCCTCCCCCCGCCCCCCTGTGTTCACCAATTGATGATTGTTTTCAACTAACCACAAAGATATCGGAACACTATACCTGTTATTCGGCGCATGGGCGGGGATAGTAGGCACTACCTTAAGCCTCCTAATTCAAGCAGAACTAGGCCAACCAGGAACTCTGCTAGATTATCAGATCTACAATGTTATTGTTACCGCCCACACATTCGTTATAATCTTCTTTATGGTGATACTAATCCTAATTGGGAGTTTCAGCAACTGGCTAGTCCCGCTGATAATTGGTACACCCGATATGGCATTCCCCCGGATAAATAATATGAGCGTCTGACTTCTCCCCCTATCTTTTCTACTGTTACTTGCGTCTTCAATAGTGGAAGCCGGCGCTGGAACCGGCTGGACAGTTTATCCCCCTTTAGCAGGAAACCTAGCACATGCAGGAGCCTCTGTGGACCTGACCATCTTCTCGCTCCACTTGGCAGGTGTCTCTTCTATTTTAGTGGCCATTAACCTTATTACCACTATTATTAACATAAACCCTCCAGCTATATCCCAATATCAAACACCCCTTTTCGTCTGATCAGTCCTCATTACGGCAGTCCTACTCCTTTCCCTTCTAGTCCTAGCCTCCGGCATTACGACACTATTAACTGACAATAACCTCAATACTTCTTTGTTTGACCCTGCTGGTGGGGGTGACCTAATCTTGTACCAACATGTATTCTGCTGGTACAAAGCTTCGGGATAATCTCCCACATGGTAACATATTATTCTGGAAAAAAGGAATTGTTTGGATACATGGGCATAGAGCCATGATATCAATTGACTTCTTAGGATTTATCATATGGGCTCACCATATATTTACAGTAGGGATAGATGCAGACACACGAGCATACATCACCTCTACTACCATAATTATTGCTATCCCTACTGGCGTCAAGGTCTTTAGCTGATTAGCTACCCTGCCCGGTGGTAACATCAAATGATCTCCCGCAACATTCTGTGCCCTACGATTAATTTTCCTTTTCACAGTAAAGGTTTAACCGGCACCTTATTAGCTAATTCAACACCAGATATTATCTTACATGACACATATTATGTTGTAGCCCATTTCCACTATGTCCTATCAATAGTAGCAGTGCTCGCCATTATAGGAGGCTTTGTCCACTGATTCTCCTTATTTTCAGGCTATACACTTAGTCAGACCTATGCTAAAATCTACTTCACCATTATATTCATAGGTGTTAATTTAACCTTTTTCTACAGCACTTCCTTGGCCTATCCGGTATGCCTCGACGTTACTCTGATTATCCTGATGCATACACCACGTGAAATATTTTCTTATCCATATGGTCATTTATCTCACTAACAGCAGTTATACTAATAATCTTTATGATCTGAGAAGCCTTTGCTTCAAAACAAAAAGTACTAACAATTGAACAACCATCTGCTAATTTAGAGCGGCTTTATGGCTGTCCACCACCTTACCACACATTCGAAGAGCCAGCCTACAGGAAAACCTAAATGAGAAAGGAAGGAATCAAACTCCCAGAAACTGGTTTCAAGCCCATCCGATAACCTCTATGACTCTCTTGATAAGATATCAGTAAAATTGTTACATAACTTTGTCAAAGTTAATTTATAGGCTAAACCCTATATGTCTCAATGGCTCATCCAGTTCAATTAAGCCTTCAAAATGCCACATCCCCTATTACAGAAGAAGTACTCGCTTTCCATGACCATACTCTTATAATTATTTTTTATAATTATACACACACACACACACACACACAATTTGGCAAAAGGTTGTTTGAGAGGAACTTATCATATATAATAAAAATGAAGGCTGGGCGCAGTGGCTCAAGCCTGTAATCTTAGCACTTTGTGAGGCTGTGGCGGGAGGATAACTTGTGTCCAGAAGTTTGAGTCTAACCTGGGTAACATAGGGAGATCCTGTCTCTACAAACAGTAAAAAACAATTATCTGGGTGTAGTGACATGCATCTGTGGTCCCAGCTACTCAAGAGGCTGAAACAGGAGGATTGCCTGAACCCAAGAGGTCGAGGCTCCAGTGAGCTGTGATTGCACCACACTCCAACTGGGTAACAGAGCAAGACTCAGTCTAAAAAAATAAAAAGTAAATAAAAATAAAAGAAAATAAAGATGTATATTGAAAACTGTACTCAAAAAGTGAAACAATACATTTTCATCTCAAGGAACTAAGAGACAAGAAAACCAGGCTAGCAGGTGTACTGTGCTTGCTCCGGTAATGTTCTTAGTAAAAGTTAATTCCTAGAGTGAGTTTCAGTTGACCTGGAAAGCCTCTTCTTATAAATATAGTGTCAAAGGCCTTCTATGGTGTGGGTCAGGTGCAAGTCCTTACTTTCTCAGAACAGCATTAAAAAGGCAGCTGAGCTGCCACTTGATCTTAGTGTATTCTTTTCTAAAATACATTTTAGATTCTGTTAGTTCTCTTTGCTAATATTTTATTCAAAAAATTGCATCTGAATTCATAAGTGATCTTAAGTTCTTTTGGTTTTTGTTTTATTAAATCAGGTCCATAAAAATCTGTTTTATTGGTATTTTAGAAAAATGATCTTTTGGATTCATATAGATTCAATGTATCCTTTCCATGTCTGATGTTTTTCATATATTCCCATTTCCATAATTTAGGGTTTTATTTTAAAATATCTTTTGAAAACAGTGTGATTTCATTCTGTGTATACGTTTATGCAAAGTTAGATGTGTTGTATGTCTAATGCACACAAACTGAAGCTGTAGTAAAATACATCGAGGGTAAATTTTCTTGCTACTTTTTTCTTTTTTATTTTTTGCTTTACTACAAAATACCTTAGAAAGGCACAACTATTTTACCTAAATATTTTCATATAGAAGGAGTAACACAAGTTGGTAATGTAATAGATCAGGTTTAATTGTACTCTATCTTGAGAGTTCTATTTCAAGAAAGCTAGTTATATGTAATACAAAGTGCAATATTAATTAGGAGTGGGTCATTACTATGACATGTAAAAGTCATTGAAAAAAAGTTTAAAACATGGATAGATTGAATGCAGGCAGAACATCTGGTTAAACAAGTAATTAGTCCTGGAATTATGTTCATGACTATAGTGGTATCTATGAATTTGTCAATTCCCCCTCTCTCACTTCAGTTGTTAGTTGGTATTTGGTTCTAGAAAGCAACTAAGAATGAGTGATGTACCTGGCGTAATCAAAGAAAAGAGTTGTAGGGACTGGAGCAGCTGAGGATTGTTCTTCTCAGTGTCTTGATGAGCTAAACCTATGAGAGACAACCTTCTAATTATTAAAACACACTTAAAATGTAGAAACATAGTTAAATGTCAATGAATATATAATGAAAATATAACTGTCACATATTTTAAAAATACTTCTGTCTTCATATGGTCAATTCATATAAAAATTATAATTGGAAGGTCCTTTATTCTTTTGTCATAAGAAATCACCCTTGGATTGACACATTAACTCATTTATTGCTCATAATAGCCCTATGAAGTTGATAATAATAACAGCTCCTGGGCAAAAAAAAGAAAAACCTATATGTGATCTTTCAGGCAGGAGCACAGGCAATTACTTTACCTGGCAGGCCTCCTGGAGTTTCAAAGCTGTCCTCCCACGCCAGACTTGGTGCCCAGTCAATGCACTGCAGTCTCTAAGGGAGTTGCAGTAAGAGACTCAGGGTTTGCTGACCAGCCATGTCTCATATATGTCTCCCATCCTGGCCCAGGTACGCTATTCAGAGACCTCTTTATTAAGGTCCTTTGACAGCAGTTTTCCTTAGGTGCTTTCACTAAAATCTCCTTAAGGGGAGGAAGTAAGGGGGCCTGGAAGACACCTTTTCTCCACTCTGACTCCATACTCAGTACTTTTCACTCAAGCCTTCCCACTCCTCTCTCCTTCAAGCTTCCAGGTTCATAAAACTTTCAGAACCATTTTTTTTTTGCCACTCCCTCCTCAGTGAAACAATTCCCCATGTCTGCTGTCATACATCTGACCCTCACCTGGCACTGTTCTATGGAGGAAACATGAGACAGTGAAGTTGGTGCTTTCTCTGATTTAGCCTTTGGAATAAATTATTGCAGTAAGTGATTAAAAGCTTGACTGTTACCCTCATGTTTGCTTGTCTGAATTGACCACTGTCACCTAGCAGCTTAGCTGTCAGCTCAGCTCAGCTCTTGATGCTCTCTGTCTTTTATAGGTGAGGAAATGGAGGGACTGAGGGCATAAATGACTTGCTTAAGGTCAAACTGCTGGTAAGCAGCAGTGGATGATGTAAATAAGTTGCCCTCTAAAATTTAAGCAAATAGGAATATACAAGAACATTAATATGGAAAAATAGAGAAACAATGATTTCTCATCAGAGAAGATGGTGTAGTTCAGAGAATGGATTCGGGAGCCAAATTGTGTGGTATTATTTCTGAGGGCTCTGTTCTGTTCCATTGGTCTATATCTCTGTTTTGGTACCAGTACCATGCTGTGTGGGTTACTGTAGCCTTGTAGTATAGTTTGAAGTCAGATAGCATGATGCCTACAGCTTTGTTCTTTTGGCTTAGGATTGACTTGGCGATGCGGGCTCTTTTTTGGTTCCATATGAACTTTAAAGTAGTTTTTTCCAATTCTGTGAAGAAAGTCATTGGTAGCTTGATGGGGATGGTATTGAATCTATAAATTACCTTGGGCAGTATGGCCATTTTCACGATATTGATTCTTCCTATCCATGAGCATGGAATGTTCTTCCATTTGTTTGTATCCTCTTTTATTTCATTGAGCAGTGGTTTGTAGTTCTCCTTGAAGAGGTCCTTCACGTCCCTTGTAAGTTGGATTCCTAGGTATTTTATTCTCTTTGAAGCAATTGTGAATGGGAGTTCACTCATGATTTGGCTCTCTGTTTGTCTGTTATTGGTGTATAAGACTGCTTGTGATTTTTGCACATTGATTTTGTATCCTGAGACTTTGCTGAAGTTGCTTATCAGCTTAAGAAGATTTTGGGCGAGACAATGGGGTTTTCTAAATATAAAATCATGTCATCTGCAAACGGGACAATTTGACTTCCTCTTTTCCTAATTGAATACCCTTTATTTCTTTCTCCTGCCTGATTGCCCTGGCCAGAACTTCCAACACTATGTTGAATAGGAGTGGTGAGAGAGGGCATCCCTGTCTTGTGCCAGTTTTCAAAGGGAATGCTTCCAGTTTTTGCCCATTCAGTATGATATTGGCTGTGGGTTTGTCATAGATAGCTCTTATTATTTTGAGATACGTCCCATCAATACCTAATTTATTGACAGTTTTTAGCATGAAGGGCTGTTTAATTTTGTCAAAGTCCTTTTCTGCATCTATTGAGATAATCATGTGGTTTTTGTCTTTGGTTCTGTTTATATGCTGGATTACGTTTATTGATTTGCGTATGTTGAACCAGTCTTGCATCCCAGGGATGAAGCCCACTTGATCATGGTGGATAAGCTTTTTGATGTGCTGTTGGATTCGGTTTGCCAGTATTTTATTGAGGATTTTTGCATCGATGTTCAGCAGGGATATTGGTCTAAAATTCTCTTTTTTTGTTGTTTCTCTGCCAGGCTTTGTTATCAGGATGATAACGGCCTCATAAAATGAGTTAGGGAGGATTCCCTCTTTTTCTCTTGGTTGGAATAGTTTCAGAAGGAATGGTACCAGCTCCTCCTTGTACCTCTGGTAGGATTCAGCTGTGAATCCATCTGGTCCTGGACTTTTTTTGGTTGGTAGGCTATTAATTATTGCCTCAATTTCAGAGCCTGTTATTGGTCTATTCAGGGATTCAACTTCTTCCTGGTTTATTTATTCATAATTACAGTTAAAAAAGATAACATAATATTTACCATCTTAACCACTTTTAAGTGTATGTTTAGTAATGTTAAGTATATTCACATTGTTTTCCAACAGATCTCCAGAACTTTTTTAACATTGAACAATTGCAACTTGACTCGTTAAAGAGCAATTGGACGTTTAGCATTCCTTCCAACCCCTGGCTACCACCATTCTACATTCTGTTTTCTTTGAGTTTGACAGTTTAGTTACTTCATGTAAGAGAAATCACACAGTATTTATGTTTTTGTGACTGGCTCATTTCCTTTAGCATAGTGTCCTCAAGATTTATTCATGTTGTAGCATGTGACTAGATCTCCTTCCTATTTCAAGCTGGATAATATTTCATCATTATATGTATATACTGCATTTTGTTTATTCCCTCATCCATATATGACATTTGGGTTGCTTCCACCTCTCAGTTATTATGAATAATGCTGCTATGAGCATACATATGCAAATATCTCATTGAGAACCTGCATTTAATTCCTTTGGATATATATCCAGAAGTGGGATTGCTGGATCATATGATAATTCTATTTTTAATTTTTGAGAAACCACCAGACTATTTTCCATAGTGGTCACACCATTTTACAATCCCACCAAGAAGGATTCCAATTTCTTCACCTCCTCACATTTGTTATTTTCTTTTCTTTTATTTTAATAGTAGCCATCCTAATAAGTGGGAGACAGTATCTTATTGTGGTTTTGATATGATTTTGGGGTTGGTTTTTCTCTAATGATTAGTAATGTTGAGCATCTTTTTATATGCTTGTTGGCCCTTTGTGTACCATCTTGTAGAAATGTCTATACAAATCTTTTGCTCACTTTTTAATTGGATTATTTGCTTCATGTTATTGAGTTGCGGGTTCTATACATATTCTGGATATTAATTCCTTATCAGATACATGATTTACAAATATTTTTTCCCTTTCTATAGGTTGCCTTTCATTCTGTTGATTGTACCTTTTGATGCACAGACTTTTTTTTTTTTTTTGAGACGGAGTCTCACTCTTTCCCCAGGCTGGAGTGCAGTGGCGTGATCTCCGCTCACTGCAAGCTCCGCCTCCCAGGTTCACGCCATTCTCCAGCCTCAGCCTCCGGAGTAGCTGGGACTACAGGTGCCTGCCACCACGCCCGGCTAATTTTTTGTATTTTAAGTAGAGTCGGGGTTTCACCATGTTAACCAGGATGGTCTCGATCTCCTGACCTCGTGATCCGCCCACCTCAGCCTTCCAAAGTGCTGGGATTACAGGCGTGAGCCACCGCGCCCAGCCGCACAGACGTTTTTAAGTTTAATATCGTCCTGTTTGTCTATTTTAGCTTTTGCTGTTGGTGTTTTTCGTGTTATATCCACGAATTTATTGCTAAACCTGGGGTCATAAAGCTTTCCCCCTATATTTTCTGCCAAGACTTTTATAGTTTTAAGTCTTATGCTTAGGTCTGTAATTCGCTTTTGAGTTAATTTGTGAACATGGCATATGATAAGGCCCAAGTTCAATCTTTTGCACATGGATATCTAGTTTTCCCAACATCATTTGCTGAAGAGACTTCCCTTTAAAATATATTATTTATGCCTATCACTGCTTAAAAATGATACTAGATATTAATCCTACTCCTAATATTTTTAATTTAATGTATGAATAAGCATATTACTATATTAGGTATCTGTTTCTTAAGCATTTTGATAAATGTATCTCAACCTATTTTCCTTGTAATCCATTGTAATTTATTTTATGTATATATTGATTGCTATGCATTCATGAATTAAAGTATTTGTTTTGTGCTCATTTTTTCTTCTAAAAATATTATGAGAAGAGGTCAATGGGCTTCACCAGGCTGCTACAGTGTCCATTGCCTCAAAAAATATTAAAAATTCAGAGTTTGTTTTAGTAATTTAGACAGATGAAGTCTTGAACTAGGGCAATCATAATAATAAACATGTAAAATCAAGAAATGGGCAAAGATTGGGATGACTCGGTGATTAACTCCCAAGAACCAAGTGAAAGTAAAGATAATAATGACCCCCCACATTTTTAACTTGGTTGAGTGATTGGTTGGTGGTATGTAGTTCTAGGGAGTCATCAACCTAGAGGTTGCATTTAAAACCCTGAGAGTGTCTGAGATCACCCCTGGGGAGAAGACAGAGAAATAAATCAACTAAAGATAAAACCATAATAGTCAAAAAATAGTCAATTCATTATTAATAGCTATGGTGTCATGCAGTACATATAATGTGTCAGCAAATAAAACTACAATGTAAATAATAAAACTTTGGCAATCAATTGGTAGTTAATTTGTAAAAGACCGTTGGTTATGACTCTACTCTGCATTTATAATTTTTGCACCTGCAATTATTTACATGCAAAAAACAATACAGCCACAGTTGCTTAATTATAGGCACAACCATCCAAATTTGTCTTCAAAAAGAATAGCACAAAGAGACACCATCTGTGAAAGTGCAGCAAACCCCTCAGACCTTTCCTGCTCCAAATTCTGTAAGGCTGGTGGGCACACTTCCCTTTTGGCTTCTGTCTCAGGCTCTATTCTTGAACGATCTTATTCATGTGTTACAGACCAGTCAGTCTGATAAGCTGAGAGTCAGCAGGCCTTTCCTTTTACCCAACCAATATCCACACCTCCCCACCACTACCCTGCCAATATAATATGTGCAATAGCATGGGCAGACTGAAAACAGAAGCCATTTCTGAAACACATCATTTGTCTTGTTAATGTGAAAAGATTCCATTTTTCTCACATGTAATTTTACAAAGTAGGCAACGTGAATATCATAAAGGGAAAATCCCATACAAATTTCTGCTCAAAGGTGACAAGAAAATTATGTTACTCTACTTTTTACATAAAGTTTTAGCCATTTATTAAAAACACAGCTGTCGGTTTTGATCAAATACGTTCATACTTCCCATTATATTATTAGGGCCATGATGAAATTTCATAATTGTCCCTTGGAGTTTGATTTTTCACAAAAATGTCATAACACAATCAGTAATATAGCAAATAATTATTGAACTATGTTGAGACAGTTATGATTTCAGTTGGGAAATATATAATAGATGAGAAATATAAAACCCAGGTTAACACTTGATAAAGATTCTGTTTTCATACAAATGTCAGTAATAATAAATGTGGGGATAACATAGCCTGCTTTATGAAAATGAAACAGATACCAGACAGAATAATTTTCAAAGGTTTAAATCGTGGTTCAAATATTACTTGCTTATTATTAAATCATATTAAACACTTTAAATCTGATAAATTCTTTGTGGTAGAAAGAATACACATTTTAAGAATGAGAAATTCAGTAGTTTATTCGACTAATGACTAAAATCAGACTGTAACGTGTTTCTTCTATATGAAATCTATATTTCTCCATTACATAAGTGTTTGAAATTATCATAAAGTATGACCACGAAGGCTTCAGGGGCAAATGAAGGCTTAAGAATTCTGCAATGTTCACTACTTTTTAATTTTTTATTGAAAAAATTATAGTGAATAGGAAGGTATATTTTTCTTCTACTACCTTTGTCTCAATGGTATATGGGTCACAGAGACTTGAAGCAATAGTTAGATACCAGTCTTAAGTTTATGGATAGTGGGACACACATTTGTACATTGGAAGTATGATAAAGTAATTTAAATTAAGCAAAGAGGAACACATTAACAAAATGAGAATTTGTGAAGAGGAAACATGATTCCCAAAAGAGAATTAGCTAGAAGTAAAAGGTTGATCAGCCATTTGTTCCGTCATATGTAACTAAACATTTCAATGAACGCAATCAAAGTTCAAAATATTAGTAATGGCATGATAAGCATAACTCATTCGTCTCCACATAGGATAGAACATTTTGACAAATTAAGAAGAATAATTCTACTTACATCCTGAACTACCATTTGTTGACACAAGAGTCAAGTTGGAAGGCCATGGGTTCCGAACAATATCTTGCCAATGAATGGTGTCCGCATAACAAAGGAATTTGTTCTGGTCTACATAGACTCCACCATTTAGGATTTCTGTATTAAAAAACAAAGAAACAAATTTTTTGTCAAACTGCTTGTTGATGAAAAGGTAATCAACAAAAATGATTTGCTCTTAAATATTTTCAATGTTAAATTAGAGTCATGTTGCTAATAGCCAAGATATATTTTAAAATATCTTTCACTGAATCATATACATTGATTACAGGAATTCAAAAAGATTAAAAATTTCAAAAGTGAAAAACAACCACTCATATTCGTACACTCTGAGAGTAACACTCCTAAGACTTTGGTATAAATGTTACAGTCTTTTATCTGTTTTCTTCCCTGGAATTGAAATAATATTTTATATAATATTTTATAACCTGCTTGTTTAGTTTAATATTATATAGTGAGTACTTAATGGTAATTACTACTCTGTATTTTAATGAGAACAGGATATGTCATAATACAAATTAAATGGTAATTATTTAACCAATCCTCTCCTGTTGGTAATTTAACTTATTTATCTCTCATTGGTCTTTAAAACAAATTTCCACACATGACATTCCAAGGTCATAGAGTGTGGATCTTTTTAAGATTTTTGGTATCAATTGTCAAATTATCCTTAGAGAAATTGTTTCAGTCAAGGTGACATTCACTGCAGTCAGTAGGTAAGTAATTAGCACAAAGTGGAAGATAAAATTAATGCCTCAATCACAAAAATGTTGTCATCTCAAATGAAATCGATAAGATTGCCAATTATTCTTAACAACACGAAGCAACGTATAACAAATCCTGTGGTTCACTGAAGTAAGGATATGGCTGTGGGATAACATGCACTAAAGCCAATTTGTACTTGATTTTTTATTTCACAACACTGGCCTTGATTAGCTAATTTGTCCTCCACAAACAATGACTGACCACAGAAATGAATTCTCTTTCGGATAGCTTTAAGTTATCCAGGAAAATAAAAACTGAAATATATCCTCCGAAAATATTATTCTTATTATTTGAAGAGATTAGCTAGAAATACACATAGCACCTTCTGGCCCAATATGTACCGCATTTCCCCCTCTTGTTCAATACAAAAGCAATTTAAGAGAAATCATGCATCAGTCCATAAGGTGCTCAACTACAAGTAATCAAAACCCAGTTAACAGTTTATAGAGATAGAGGATTTCTTTTTTCACATAAGAAGCCTATAGGAGGCAGTTGCAGATGTTAGTTCAGCTGTTCCGCAGTGCCCACTATCTGTTCTGCCATCCTCAGTGTGTCAGTTTTATTCATTTCAGGCACAAGATGGCTGCTACATCTAAAGACTAAACTGCAGTCTTTCTGAATTGCAGGCAGGATGAAGTCAGAAGAGTAAGCAAGAGACTTCCTCCTAGTGAAGCTGTGACTTTTTATTTGGGAAGAAATGCTCTCCTCGAGGATTATGTCTGCATTTCATTGGCCAGAACAATATCCCATGGCTATCCCTACCGCAAGAGAGATTGAATAACTAACTATTGAGGTAGAAATATTGCTACTGGGACAAAACCCAGACCAGCAGGAGTGTTAGTGAGGAAGAAGAGGGCCGTGGATATTGGGAAGGCAACCAACACCATCTCCCACGGTAGCCTTGAGAAATTCATCTCTCTTGTGTAGAACCCCAAGCTGAATTTGTAGGAGTCATCTTAAACTGAAGTGAGATAAATGAAAGGAACAGGTCACACCACAAGAGGGTTATTTGTGGACGGGTGGTCACATCCCAAGTGCCTTACTGCATTACATGTACGAAACCCTCCAGATTAATTTTGATATTGCAGTTCTTTCTACATTTAAAATCACTCCCATTTTCATCATCAGTCATTTCACTGACTATTGGTTCCATTTTCTCGGTGAGGAAAAAAAAAAGAAAAGAAATTAGATCATCTTTCTACTTCTAAAACCCAGTTCATTATTTTCTATGACCTAACCATACAACCTTAATCAAAGCAGAAGGGAGATGTAAGACGTAAGAAAGATTGTGAAATGGATTTTTACATTAATGTTTGGCATTAAGTTTTTATCTAAGAAATGTGACGATCTCATACTAATAGCTTTCTCATGAGACATTAGGTGATGCTCTTCTGCTCTAGGAATAATTTTCCATTAGGTGACAAAGAAAGAAGATTTTGACTGCTATGCAGGAAATAAAGGTTATTTTTCAGTCTACATTTAGAAAAGTTCTACTTAAAAAAAAAAAGTGAAAAGGTAATAGCTCAAACATTGCAGAAAGAGTGTGTATTTTTCAGGAGTCACATTGTATTTCAAATAGTTCATACAAAGGAACACAGTATCCATCTCCAACTTCCTATCTAAAATTTTTCAAATAGAATCAGATTATATTATACTGAATAATAGTCTTATCAAATCCCTTTCTTCAACAGTATTAATCTGCTATGAATGTTGATATTTGTTTCTTAGAAATAGTCTGTTCAAGAGCTTGGCTTATACTTGGAAAAGGGATTTAGAAAGGAGACAATAATAAATCCAGCATAATCTTACACGTTAACATTTCAAATTAAGACACATGATCAATCCAGATGATACTTTTATCATTCCTAATTCAAAACTCAGCATCTGATAGCAGTTCTGGTCAGGAGGATTTATAAATGTTTAGCAATTAATGATGGGTAGTTTATTTATGTATTGTTTGTTTTCCTTGAAAATCTTTCCTTGAAAGATTCTTTTTTCCTTTATGTTTGGTATACACTCTATTCTGCTGTTGAATGTCAAAGCCTCACAATCAGAGAATGTAGAATTTCATTGACACTTATAGGACAGTTTTAATGTACAATCTTACACTTTCTTTTGATTAATTTGATTACCTAAATATGTGTCAGAAAGTAATGTTATAGTGGCATTTACATATATTCTTAAAGTTTTCATTGATTTTGTAACTTTACGTTTTTAAAATATGAATTTGACATATTTTTGTGAGAAAATATACTCAGGTAGGTTTATTTCTGTATTAAAAAAATTCTAGAGAATAGATACTAACCTGTAAGAAAGTTCTTAGAGATACAAATTATTTACTTGTTAGAAGGAATGCCTAATGTTTCTGTCTTGGTTGACTACAGAGGCTTCACCGCATTTTTTAGATAAGAAAGAGGGACAAGGATTAGGAAAAGAGAAAAGCTTGTTTAGATGTTTATCTAATAAGAGTACAAAAATATCTGGCTATATTTAGATCTTGTGGTGACACACAAGAATAACAAAGTTCTCCATAAGTTTTATCAAAGATTTTACGAAGGAATCACCTGTGTTACACCAACCAACAGTTTCCCTCCCGCTAACATGAAATAAAGTAACAAATAAATGTTAAGAAAGGTAGGCAAAGGAGGCACACATTTAATTGACACTCAAACAAAGATGCAAAATGTCTGGATGAGTGCAGAAACTTAAAAAAATTGTTGAACGCGTGAATGAGCTCAAAGTATCTCATTTCACTGTATTTTACTTCCACTGCAGAAAATAATCAGAGTAAATCGAGAGAGACATGGATAGATTCTTGGTCATTTAATCAATTGATAGAAAAAAGCTGCTATGAGTTTTCTTATCATATTACACACAAATATTTCTGGCAAGTTCACAAAACAGAACTGTCTCTTTTTAATAAATGTCATGGTTAAATATGGTAAGATATATTAGACATGACATCGATGAAAAAAGTATCATTTCATTGCTGAAAATTTCCAGTAAACACTTAAATATGTTTGTGTCTCAAACGTTTCTGACTAGATTAATGCATGCAAGTCGAGTAAAAGATGTCATGAATCTTTTTGTATTTACAGTAAATTGTAATCTACACTATTTTCCAATATCTTGAATTTAACTTATATATAGCATAGTATTTGTAACTGAAATATAATTAGACTAAGCCCCATGAAGGTAAGAAATGTTTTTCAGTGCTGTATCTATAGCATCAAACCTAGAGCAATAGTCACTCCATGAATAATTGTTAGATTTAATTGTACTTGGAAAAAAAGTACCATGGAATTTGCAATCAACATTTATAAGGTAACTTCTATTGTAGTTCCTAATTTTAAATTATATTCTGACCAAATCAAAGTAAGAATGAAAGTTATCTTTTCCCATAAACACTCTATAGGTTATCTTGACTGGTCCTATGTGTCATAAAGTATGAAGCTGTTTCTGTTTTGTTCAAAACCATATCTCCAGTTTCTAGTATTATGCAAGGCTCAAGGTGATACACAATAAATATTTGATTAATTGAAATATCTATACAGAATATCTTGAATTTAAGAAAAAAATATATATAATTCTGTGGTTAGAGAAAGCTGAAAGGAAAATAGCATTTATTATATAAAATGCATATAACTGATAATATACAATATTACTGCAGACAATACATTTGATATTTATAAGGCATTTTTATTCCCAAACCTATTTTGTACACAAAATTCAATTATTAGTTACCAGGTGAATAATGATGATCTTTAGCTATCCCATACAGACCAAATTTCTCTAAGCCTGTGCAAATCACCTTGCATATGCTACAGAGAAGCCTAAATTTTCTTGTATTGAACTGTAAGTCTACCTCACATTGTCCTTACATTTTTCAGAAAGGTATAAACCGCCAATATGACATTTGAAAGAGGACAGGACAGAAAGTATTTGTATCTTAGTCATTCACTCCACAAAGGTTAACCATTGGACGATGTCTTTCCTTGATGTCCATTTTCATGAGTCTAATAAAGAAGGAAATGTTTGTGTTATTTAAATGACTTCTTTTGTATTCTTCATTTCTTGTCAAATGCTAGTTACCGCAGTGAATTTGGGGATGAGTGCCCATTAACAGAATCATTGATATTTTGCAAATATATTATCTCTAAAACTATGGTAAAATACTGAATAATAGCTTTTTTTCTCTGCCCTGTATGAAATGACCTAATTGTGATGTAACATCCCTGCTGAAAATACAGATTAATATGACCTCTTTACTAGGTTTAAGAAATTTACAAAATTGCATGGACCCCATGCACAATTTGTAACCATTTTGTAAATAAGATTGAATATCTTTCTCTTTTTCCAAAATAAAGGTTATAATTTTAAATGCAGTTACCCTATATGTCACTTTAGTCTATATGATCGATATTATCAGTGAACATTTTAAATCTACTCAAAATCTACCAACCATATGATATAAGAAGGAACTAATAAACAGGAATGAAATATTTAACCTCTATCCCTGATTGTATATCTAAGTATCTTGTTTTGCAGGGGTGCATCTACAGGTCAACCTTAGAATTAAAATGATAATTAAAATAATACAGATTAGAAATATTGCACTCATCTAATCACAATAGGAGCATTTAAATAATGCATATGTCAGACTTATACTATCTATCTAAGTCAAAGGGCAGAATCAAGAATCAAAATCCAAGGCAGCAAAACCCATTTTCAAGATGAAGCTACAGAAAGCTGTTACAGGACTTTCTCAGACATAAAGCAATGTATCTTTTTCACTGTCATCACCTTAAGCCACACAAGTCTGTTGGCAGATAATGATACAAAAGTAATATAGCTCATATCATCCACCTATGATACTTAATACATGATCTCTGGAATGGACTTGGTCCAGAGATTCCTGTATCTTTCCCAAACCCAGACCTTTCAGCTGGGAGCACAATGAATTGCTGCTACCCCACTGGGTCAGCCCTCAAGGTTCATTATTAATAAGCTGAGACTCTAAAGGCTAATGAGAACCGGGTGCTTGAGGAGACAATGGCTCATTCATCATCAATCAAGCTTTGAAGTTTTTATACAGATGATTTAAGGAGAGTTGAAGTGTGCAAAATTGAAATGTCACATTTGTATTGGGAGGGGGTAGAGGGTGATAATGTAAATGAGTGATGTAACCTTCTATATTTCAGCTCAATGATCAGAGTCAAAAGCTCATGGATGCAGATACCAAATGTTTTTCCATCAGAGTACAGCAATTTCAAGATAAAATTATTAGATCCACTGGCTGAAAATCAGCCTAAGATAGAAAATAATATCTTGATTTCAGTTGAATGAAGCTCAGTAATGCTTGTTGCAATGTTCTAACTTATTAATACATACTTCAGTATCCACTACAATTCTTAGCTTTCATTATGCTTCAGTTTTGAGTTCTAGCTCCTCTGAGAGGTTTGCTATGACCACCTAGTTCTTAGAGTTCCCCCTTCCTCTAACTCCTGTAACACTGATTACCTGAGCCACTTATCTGACATAGAGGAAATGCTACCTTACCTTCTTATTTATTCTTTTGTGTACTTGCCTTGTCTCCCCTATCTTATTGGAGGTCCCTCAAGGATTAGAACTATGATGTACATCTCTCTGTGTCCCTAGTGCCAAAGAAAGTGTCAAGCACATAGTAGAATTTCAAATGTTTTTGATGAGTATGATAATGAGAACATCCATAGAACATGACCAACTTTTGTAAAAAATTATTGCTTGCTTAGTGATAGCATCATGTTAGTGATATGCACTAGATATTTACATTATAAATCCCATAAAATATTGAATATATTTATTTTGATCTTAATATACTCTTTCTGTCCTAATATTAAGAAAGTAGTAATCCACTTAAACTCATTGATATTCCCTGGAAAAAATTAAAAATATATTTTATCTTATAACAGTACTCAAATTATGAATATAGGATTTCCTTCTCAAATTGTCTTATTATACAATCCCATACGTGTGTCAACATGTCTGACTTTTTTCTAATAATTTTCCCCAGATTTGTATTCTCCCTGTGTTTTCTTATTTCTGTTAAAATCAACATAAATGCTGTAAAAGTCACATAGACTCAAAGTTTGAAATTTATTACTATTTCCTTTATTTCTATATTTAACCATTTATGGTGCTCTAAAGAAAGTTTCTCATAGTGTCTCTTTTTATTTCCACAACTACTACTTAATTCAGGTTCTATCATCTCATACCAGATTTGACTTCTTGCCTGTAATCTATTCTCCCCACAAATCCATCTTGCATATTAAAGTCATAATATATGCTATATTATAAAGAGATAGATAATATACTCTAGGTAGGTGGAGAGAGACAGGTGGTAGGGGAGAGAAATCCTGCTCTGTCATGGCTTTGAATTGTAAAGGCAATAACACCGAATCTAGTTAACTGGATAAAATAAAGCTCATAATCTAGTTTTGTTTCAACAAAGCAAAGGTGGGCCTTGTCCACCTTTATGAAGCCGAGTTTGCTTAATTCTGTGATGGGGTTATTGTACTCACAGTATCTGTCACATAGTTGCTTCTATTATAATTTTAAATTGCTAATTATTTAAATAGTGGTGACTTCTTGGTATGAGCAAGGAATATACTTCTTTTGAGTATTCATTCTAACATTGTATTCATCAGTACTAGATGAGGTTGTAGCTTAAAGAGTATAGACTTTTTTTTTTCTTTTATATAAAAATCTGGCTAGGTTATTTAAGGCTATTATATAAAAATCCACAATCGTCAGGGAGCCCGATTCTATTTTTTTCTTGTTTCTCTACCATCTTCAATACAAGAGGAGTTTCCAACTGGCAAAAACCATGCAAAAGATGGAGAAAATCATGAAGGACAAAAGAACAGGGGAAGAGTACATGCATTTTAATGAAAATTCCTGCAAATTGCCACAGCACAATTACACTTATATCTCGTTAGTCAGAATGAAGTCAATGAGACACAGCTAGGTGTACGGAAGGAAGGGGATTAACGTATTTGTTCTGGGTGATCATATGAGTAGCTAAACTTCATATACTACTTAAAATTTAGAAAGTGGTAATAGATATTGGTGACAACTATCAGTCTCTGTTATAGTGACTCAAAAGAAACCTTGCATCTTCTGGATATTTATAAAACATAAATCTTGTGACTTGAACAAATGTAAAGCGTTTGAAGAAACTTTTTAATTGAATTATAATATACACACATAGATGTGCATTATCATATTCAATTAACTTTTACAAACTGAACACACTTATGTAACCAGCACTCAGATCAAGAGCTTGAGCCATACCAACACCACAGCAGCCTTCCTCATATTTTCTACCTCATATCACTCTATCAGAACCCTGATCCTGACTTTGAACAATATAATGTGTGCTTATTTTTGTATTTTACGTATATGGAATCATACCATATGTATTCTTTTGCGTCTGGCTCCTTTTGCTCAACATTATGTTTGTGAAATTCATCTATATTGTTTATTTTCATTGTTGTGTGGTATTCCATGGTTTTTCAATTCTACATTGATGGGCATCTGGATACTTTCCACATTTGGGCTATTATAAATAACTGCTGCTATGCACTTCCTAGAAAATGCCTTTCGATGATTATATGTACACATTTATGTTGCGTGTATACCTAGAAGTAGTATTGCTGGGTCATAGTGATAATCACTTTTTATTTAACCAATTTAACTTATTTATATGCCCATTAGTAGTATATGAGAAATCTAGTTGCTTCTTGACCTTGTCAAGCCTTGATTATCGGTTTGTTTGTTTTGTTGTATTTCATTGTAGTCACTCTTATTGGTGTATAGTGGTATTATTTTAATTTGCACTTCCCTAGTGACTATTGAAGTTGACCCTCTTAAATACTATCTTTAAAGTGTAATTTTTATAGGCAAGAGTTTTATTTCTGTTTACTTCAAGAAAGGTCTATGTGTAAAACATTTACAAAGCACTGTTAAAAACCTGATCTTTAAGTTATTGGCAAACAATTTAGTAAAATAATTTATCAGGTGTAACCCTCATAACTTATTTTTGTTATTATTGTTAAGAGATCTGGCTCAATGTTTTGAAAATGACACTTTAAAATGTCTTAGAAAAAATTAAAACTACATTAATAATTATAAAGAGTAAAATATGATTTCTGGAAGATGGATGGGAAAATTCACAGTAGGTGATTATCTCTCTGATAACAGACAAACACAACCAAAGGTATATAAAAAGAAAGAATGAGAAATTTAATGTCTTCTTGCTATTAAAATAGAACACTCCTTTACATAAAGCTCACATATTTTTATTCCTCTATCCACCAGAAAGCCCTCATTACAGACAACAATCCTCTTAAATAACTGTTCCAAGTTTCCAGAAAATGTAATTGCTTCAGTAGAACAAATCAGTAGAGTTCAATGTTTTCATTACCAATAAGGGAGACAGTCATATTACTACTCAGAAATGATTTGTCCCTTTTATTTACAGGATTTAATACAATAAGCCTGGGGATATCCTGCAAGGTCACTTTCAAATATCTCACCCACTATATTAGTTTGTACAGTTTTAATAACTCTTCTCAAAATGTGTGATTTCTACACTATTTCTTTTTTAGAAGACTTCAAAAAAGTATGATTTTTCTTGATGACAGTAATAATAAATGATATTGCTATGTATGTTTGTTGCTGGCATGTTAAGACTTGCAAATAAAAGATAAAGCAAGAGAAAGAATAATGATTTAATCTTGTACAATGATTATATGATTTTCAAATATGTCAAGATTTTTAAAAGGCTATATTTGAGATTATTAAAAATATACATATGTGATTTGGGGGCTAGAAGTCTCAGCTAAAATTCCTAGAATGTTAATTTTAAAAATAACACATAAAGACAACACTTTACAAAATAAGAAATTAAAGAAGGAGTCATAAAATAAGATTGCAAACAAGCCATACTGGAAGATTATTTTAAAAGCCACGACACGAAGGTCCGAATTAATTTTCTCTTAAAATGAAGTTTAAATCTGGAGAAAATCAGGAAGGAATAATTGAATAATAGTAACCATCATTTTATAAAGCACTGGTTGTCAAAATACGAAATATCAGGTACTGCGGCAAAATAGAAAGAAATGGCTTTTTAGATTGCTTTGCATACAGTTTCCAATTAGTGTAAATTAACTACAGTAAAATGGACAAATTTTAAGCTCGATGTTTTACATATACATGTATACAGTATTTGTACATCTGTATCAAGTAGCCGCCACCCAGATAAAGACACAGCATATCTCTATCACTCCAGAAAATTTTCCCTGCTTCGTTCAAGTCAATACTGCATAGAAGTCAGCATAGAAAGTCAGCCACTATGCTGACTTCTACCACAACAAATTAGATTTGCCTCTTTATTAAATTCATAGAAATAGAATCATACAATATGTGTCATATTCCTTTTTCTTATCTTCTTTCCCTGAAAATAATTTTTTTGAGATTTATTTATGCTTTTGCTTTAATTCATAGGCTGTTCATTTTTATTGTTTTGTATTATTCCAGTCTATGAATATACCACAATTTGTTTATACGTTAGTTCATTTTTTAACTATAGATTTGGCACTTTTACTAAGTGGTTGCAGGCAAATTACTTCAGGTTTCTTTTCTATCATCTACAAAATTGGAATAATAATCTTTACTTTGTTGGGTTACAATGAGAAATACAGATACTGTATACAAAACTCCAGTTACGTACTAGGTGTTCAAAAGGTACTAGCTATTTCAAAATAAGTTAATAATATAGTTCAGGAGCTTTGTCTAAACTATTTTAAAACCTATGTACATTGGTCAAAGTACAGGTTTTGGGGGAGAAATGATGACCAAATGAAAACCTTTGAGAGATACATGAAATCCTCATTAAGTTTGGTGCCTAGCATGACAATTTTAGAGATAGATATATTGAGCTAAAATATTATTAAACGTCTTACTAAAGTTAGTTAATTAAAAAATTGGGTTTCTCTGTATTTCGTAAGTTAAATTCTTCCTAAGAACAAGATCATAAATTCCATAACTTACTATCTCTCCCACACTGAAGTATCTTAGATATCTGGTTGAGTTAACCCTTTAGTAATTTCCTGTCATTTCTCTAACTATATTCTGTGACAGCATTTAGAGCTGCTAGATTTCCCTCTGTTTGGATCAGGTTGGTGCATAGTTCATAGGTCACAAAACCTCCCTCACAATCTCCAGGTGGCCTTTACCTCTGCTGTCACTCCCACTGTGTTTTAAATAAATTAGCGTAAATTCCAAAGTCTTGTACAAGAGAGCTGAGCTCTTTTCTTCCAGGTCAAGGGTCTGGAATTTTTACTGTAGAATAATGAATTAATTCAAAAACACAATATTCTATGGTCCCTACCACCAGCCAATCATTTTCTCCATTGTAAAAATTATTTTCATATTGTCACATCTGAGGTCATAAGAGAATAGCCTCCATTATAGCTCTGTAATGTGTATTATCATGTCTTCTAAATTACATAAAGGAACATCCTTTAGAATGTTTCTGCTTTCATAGGATAAATAAATATTTTAAAATCTTTGCGGATCTTTGTCTGCTTCTTGAGGCTACACATAAAGAAAAATTCTAAAATGTCTAACAATGCCAGATGATTTAGTCAACTCAAGATGCCAACATTCAAGAAGGGAAAACTATTGAGAAGTTGATATCTGCAGGGGACTGGGTAACCATGACTCTGCCATAGAGTGACAGCCTTTCGGGCAGGGAATTATCAAAAAGTATGAGATAATTTTTGTAGTTATCCTCCCCAAATCTCAGTTCTCTTCTCTATAAAATGGTGATAACTCATAGTGCCACGTTCATGAGGCAACTGAAAGGAGAAAATGAGTTACCATATGTATGTGTTGACCACAGGGTCTGCCATGCAACACATGTTCAATTGATGTACTATTATTATTATTGAGGCAAAGATAGGAAGAGTTCTCTGATAAGCAGATTTCTTCTATCCTGCTTGATGATTTTCTCCATTCCCTGTCATAAATACCCTTTTCAGAGAGAGCTAAAACCAGGGCAAGACTATTAGGCCACGTTAAAATTCATGGGTTTGTGCATTTGCTCATTAAAAAAAAATTATTTTAACCCACTTTTATGAGTTTCAGATGCCCTTTTTGGAGCACATTATGCTTCTGGACACCCATAAAATCATTCACAATCACTAAATACAGAACTTTCCTTTTTAAGGGTGGGATTTCTGTACCCCAAAGGCATAGCAAGTGAGACACACAATGATGAAGCAAGTTGCCAAATGCCTCATGCATAGTTGGGAATCAGGCTAGGATTCCAAAGTCTGTCTGCCTGGCTCCAAAGCCCATTGTTAGCCACCTCACTGTACACTCTTCATAAATGCTGCCATTGTGTGAATACTTATAATACAGTATTTCTCTTAATCATTACAGAAATCCTATGAGGTAATTATTACTGATCTCATTTTACAGATGAAAAAACTGAGGTTTAGAGAGCTAAATAACTGGTAAGAGTTCGAAAGAACCATGATTCCAACTTAGTCTGATGGCTGAGTTGGCTTTTAAATTTTTAGTCTGTGCTCTCCCCATTGTAGAAAGGAAAGAGTGAGTAATCTAAATGGAAAAAAAAAAAAAAAACAGTTTAAGCAGAGATGAGGCACAACTTTATCTTATGTAATCTACTTCTAAGTATAATTAAGAACTCACAGTAATTTCCCTGAAGTCCTTTTTGAAAATATTTTACGGAGTTGAAAGGTAAAATTATGCTTTTAAGGGATCTTTTCTACATGAAAAACTCTGCGTTAAAAAAAAAAAAAAAACAAAACTCTTGGCTCTGGTAGATGTCTGGACCATATCCCAACCTCATCTCTTGAGGTGCATTTCTTTTACCTCTGTCAAAAGTAGACGCAGAGGAAAAGGCAGCACAATAAAAAACTTCATGAATTCAGCCCACTTAAGGAAAAGCCCTTCAATTTGGTAAAAAAATAAAAAATAAAAAAGTGAATTAAAAGAAAGCCAATTTTATTATTGTCAAGTACTGTGGGAACTCTATGCTTAGTGTTTGAAAGCTCTGCTTTAATGAATAGGGTAAAATGATTTTAATTACCATATCCAAACTCATAAACTTATAAAGAATTTATCTCTATGTGCTTTATAGCTGTATTTCTAAAAATATAAAATTGATATCTAAATGTGTAGAGCATTCAATTCTTCTAACTGAATTCCATTCCCCTTATAATTTTTTTCCTATTATTTGTTGAGTAATTCACATAAAGAAAGCAAAAGTGCAAAATATTTACATTATTAATTTAAATAAATGAAAATGTATTTAAACATTAAGCTTAATATTGTAATCACTGTAAAGGTAAATTGGATTCATATGATGGGGGAAAAAAAGGGAATCCAAAATTAAAACATGTGGTTAAATGTAGCCTTATCACAGTACCTTTTGTTAGGTGAACTTACTGGATTAAATACCGCTCAATATCATAAGAGAACTGAAATATCTTCTTGAAACATACATTTCTTAAATCATCTTTTTTCTTTGCTTGATATAGTTAAAAATATTCATCTTTAGACATGCCTATTAGCTAACTTTTATTTAAAATAGTGAAAAAAGGAAGCTGATTTTATTTGTGAGTTTGGGATATTTTCTTTATTTTTTGTACATTAATTTCATAAACGCGCTGAGTTAAAAGGTAATACAATATATTGTACACAGAAGAGTTTTTATTCTAGCACAAACAAAAGGATATGTTCACTTTTAAAGATATAATTATCTTTAAAAGTAGAAATTTCTTAACTAAAACTTTCTCAGATATAAAGTAAAATAAGAGAAAATATTCTTAGAAGTTTCATGAAACTATTTATTTGTGAATTTAAAAAGATTTAAACTCAACTTTACAGAAGAGAATAATACAAAGAGTATCTTGTATACATTCATGTTCTATGCCTAATTTAGTTTTGTAGGGCATGTGTTTATATAGCTATATCATATTTGAAAGAATCTTACATAGAAAATTAAGCTCTGGTGATAATCTCTAGTTCATGCTACCTAGCTGAGATGCAAGGGAGACAAAAAGGAAGACTAATCGGATTAGCATAAAACTCTGGAATACAGGCCGGGCACAGTGGCTCACGCCTGTAATCCCAGCACTTCGGGAGGCTGAGGCAAGCGGATCAGGAGGTCAGGAGATTGAGACCATCCTGGCTAACACGGTGAAAACCCGTCTCTACTAAAAATACAAAAAATTAGCCAGGCACGGTGGCCACCACCTGTAGTCCAGCTACTCGGGAGGCTGAAGCAGGAGAATGGCATGAACCCTGCAGGCGGAGCTTGCAGTGAGCAGAGATAGCGTGACTGCAGTCTGGCCTGGGTGAAAGAGCGAGACTCCGTCTCAAAAAACAAAACGAAACAAAACAAAACAAAACAAAACAAAACAAACCCCAAAAACTGAAATACAGGTAGTGGGAATGCTAATAAGAGTACCAATAGTGTCCTCGGTTCTAATTTCACCATTGTCACATATATCTTTCCTTACAATTAAACAATGATATCACAAGAACATTATTTACTAAAAAGCTATAATATTTTGAGAACTTAAATATTAGGTTCTCTATTCTCATTTTACTTTGAAGTTCAGAACAATTAGCTGGCAACATCTCGCAAGAATTGTTGCAAACCAGATGCTAAACCTAAGCCTTCTAAAAGTATGTGTGTGCTGACATGTGGAAAAGAGAATGATGATTTATTAATAAACACCTGAAATACATTTTTGAAATAAAAATGTTTAAAATGTTGTTTCATTTGTAATTGTTTAATATTTTATTTTCTCCAGAGCTTCAAGAGTTATAATCTAAATTGCAACTGAAGGAAGCTTAAGCTAGCTGATACGCACCTAGCTATTTCCCTACTTCAAAGCCTACAGAACCATCTGCCTGTTGGCAGGTGTAATTAATTAGCTAAGTGGAGAAGACGCTCCCTTTTAGAGTGAATAGGAGGAGAGGAGGGAGAACTCTGTGAAAGCCTAATCCTAGGCAGACCCATCAGCTGGGTGCCTCTGGGCAAATTTCCGATGCTGAAAACTCATTGAATTTAATGGTTCTTAATTTCACAAGATTTCTAATTACAGCTAGGATAATAAGATGCGATCCAAAAGTTGAAAAAAAGTTGGCACATTTTCAAGGAAAATCCTTTCACACAATGTAGACAACCTAAAGTGTAGAAGTTCATTTATTTACACATTTTCCACTTATTCCCTCAACTTTGTTAATAAGCAATTTTGAATCTATTTGGCTGACAGGTGGCAAATGCCTATTAATAATAGTAAAATGTGTCATGCTAAATTTTGTATCTAATCCAACATTGCTTTTCAGAATAGTCAAAGAAAAGTCCATCCAAGCTACATTATCATTCATTTTCAATAGATTTTAAAAGGACTACATTCTAAGAATAGAAATGGGGGAAATATAACACAAAGACCATAAAACTTCCTATAATTTTATCAGTATAGCTTATATTAGATTATCACTGAAGAGTCCAGAAGATAATAAACTCTACAACACTTTCTTCTTTTAAACACTCTGTCAGAAACAAAATTCCCTCTTAAACATCTCCTGGTATTTGGCTTTAATGGGTAAGGTGAGACAGGTATAAGGAATAGAGTGAGTAGAACTATGGCAAACTGGAAAGCACCTGTCACAACTAAAAGAGCACTGACTGCTCAGCCCCAGAAGATGTTACCAAGAGACAGTGTGAACTCAGGGTTACCAGAGGTTGGTTTTATTCAGAGGGGCCAGAAATGCAGAATTTATCGGTAAATTCCCCCAAATTGTAAACACTCTTCTATGCAAAGCACGTCTGTAGATTATAGTCTTTGAGATAGCAGTTTACCACATCTGGTTTATTGAATAACGGTATCTGTGAACTCCTCAATAATGAGCGAGCTCTTACTACATCAATAACCAGATTGAGATAGGCCCTAATGGAACTAGTCTTCACAGTTCCTCCACCTAGTGATAAAGAATGGAAAGGGAAAGGGAGGCAGTTATATAGTTCACGAGAGAGTAAAGAAAAGTGCAGAAGCCCCTACTGTTACATGAACAGTAGAGACCAGAAGGCACTGAATTCGATAAGACTTTTAAGACTTCTTCATATTTCTTGTCATCATTTGTTGCAATGGAGTAGAATAAGCGTCTGGCTATCTAATGATTCTTGGAATGTGTGCTGCAGACATGTCACCCCAGAATATCACACTTCTACTGCTGAAGTCATGTGTAAATTTTGAATAGGAAAGGCTTACATGTCATCTGGAAGATAAAATCCAATAACTGGCTGTCATGTTAGCATGGACCTGTTTATAGGATTAACATAATAACATAAAAAATCTAAAGATTAGAGGGACTGAAAGGTTAAATTATAATTTAGAAAAAGGAAGCAAATGTAGAAAAAGGTTGCAGTCAGGGATATGTTCCCAAGTTTTGTTAGTCCTGCATTAATCACTCAGGTGAGACTATATACTTGATCCTTGGGAGTAGAGGTGGAATAGGAGAAAGGAAAGTTTCAATCTGTATATTTCATAATGCTGAATGGTCTTCTACTTGTTCTTTGGAAACAAATGAATTGAGTGACTTTCAGCTCCCCTACCACTGAATCCAATAGGCCAATACAATTCCAAAAAAAAGTCTTTCCAATAGTCAGAATTTCAAAAGACAAATTATCTCAGGAATTGACATCAGTCAACTAGTATGCTCTCAGCCAGAAGTTGGGTGCAGGGAAAATTATAGCTGCCCATTGTGGGTTTTTTTTTTCCTGTTCTATAAACATGCCAGGTAATACCAAAAGACTTATGGGAATCAAATCGGAGTCTAAGGTTGATTTCTTTTCTGTATTCAGTACACAGGAATTTAAAAAGACCTGGGCTCTTTCCCTTAGCTCCATCTCTCAGGATTTCTGGCAGTGTAGCCTTCCTTCTTTAACTGTCCATTTTAGAGGAACATAGTTAGAGTAAATCCTTCTAAATGAGCTCTTCATCCCTAATAGTGAGTGTTCTTTCTACTTCTGAGCAGAGGTTACAGCTCTTTAAAAATATTCTTTTCTTTTTTGAGATGGTGTTTTGCTCTGTCACCCAGGCTGGAGTGCAATAGCATGATCTTGGCTCACTGCAACCTCCACCTCAAAGGTTCAAGCGATTCTTCTGCCTTAGCTTATCCAGTAACTGGGATTACAGGCACGTGCCACCGCGCTCAGCTAAATTTGTATTTTTAGTAGACACAGGGTTTCACCATGTTGGCCAGGCTTGTCTCAAACTCCTGACTTCAAGTGACCCATCCGCCTGTGCCTCCCAAAGTGCTAAAGTGCTGGGATTACAGGAGTGAGCCACTGTGCCTGGCCCTTTTAAAAAGATTCTATTCAACTCCTCCATGCCATAGGCTGGAAGTTGTTCTGTGATCCTCAAACCCTTTTTTGTTTTCTTTGAGTATGGAGAAGAGTTGGGTGAGAACAAGTATCTGTCTGATTAAATATCTGAGGGTAACGATAGTTTCTAGAAAGGAAATCAGTGGAGAAAAACAATATAAAAGGGTATTAAAGGTCAAAGAAAGAAAACACAGAGTATGAGCATAGAAAAATCTGAATAGAGCAAGGAGAGATGTATTTATTTAAAATATTTTACGTATGTATTACTTCCATTGATTTGTTCTAAGTCTTTCAAGAGATGGGTGGCCTCTTTGCCAAACCATGTCATCTCTTGCCAGAAAACGGCACTGTGTCTCTTTGCTTATTCTCTTGCCTCTAAACAATTAATTTGTCACAGTCAGTCAATGTGGTCTTTTCAAAACCAAAATTACATTGTTATAACATGAAAGACCAGGGTGGAACCAATACCAAAAATAGATAATTCAGAAGCTAGTATCTATGTCAAGATATATCTAGTTCATATTCACAGATAATTTGAGAAAAAAATAAAAAAAATTCTATTCTATGTGAAGGAATAATCAATGAAGAAACAAGTATTCTTGAAAATTGCAAATGTCATATCTGATAAAATATTTAATAAATATAATATTTAACAAAACTGAAGAAGTCTCCTAGAAAGTAGAGAAAAAAGAGAAATATAAAGAACAGAAAAAAATAAAAGAAATAAAGGATACATCCAGGAAGTCAAGCATTACAAGTTATAGAGAGAAGAAAGAACATATAGAAGAATAAATTATCAATAAATTGAGGCAAATAATTTCCCTTAAGTTTAATCGAGGCTAATAATTTCCCATAATTATCCAGAAAAAGATTTTAAAACAAAACATAATAAATGCCTAGATGTGTATATTTAAAATTTCAGAATCTTAAAGAATATGTAAAATCCTGCAAAAGAATAGGACAGGGGTATAAGAAAGGCAGAGAGGGCTAGAATGAGAATGAGAGACCAAGGAGGGAGAGACAGCAGGGATCAAAATCACATCAGACTTCTCAACAGGGACACCGTGTGAAAAGTAGTAACTTCAAATACTGAGTGAAATTCTTTTTAGCTTAGAATTCTAAACCCAGTCACCATTAATCAAACCATCACTAAATTATGAGTATAGAAGGAGACATTTTGATATTCAAGAACCCAGTAAATTTACCCTTCACCATTTTTTTAAGGAACACTTTAAAGATACCCTTCAAGAAAATAAGGGAGCACAGCAAGATAGTGAAAGATAGGTGATGCAGGATCCAGCCCAGGAAGTAAGTAAAGAGAAGTGTCTCAATGCAACAGACATGTACAGAAAATAATACAGATTGGTGACATAAAACTGAGATGCCAAAGAAGGTAGTCTCCAGGGAAAGGGGGGACTGATATAATACATCATAGGAAATCTGACAATAATTGGACTATAACAAAAACAAATAGTGTAAGAAAATGAAAGCCAAGTGGAAACATCAAGAAAAAACAAGCAAACTGCACAAGGAAATAAATATAATCATAGTACATTCTTCCCTCTGCTATGATTTTTTAAAAGTTACATGAATGTAAAAATTACAATAATGTCAGTATAGTGTATATTGATTTTCAACTTTTAGACAAAGATAGTATCTTTTATAATTAAACAATAAAAATGTCAAGAATGATAATATATTCTGTTCAATAGATGCCTTAAATGATAAATCAATAATTAATTATATTTAAAATATATTCAGAGATATGTTAATAATCATCAGAAACAGCTTAATGAGCTAGAAAGTAGACAAAACAGGAGACTGTTGATTTTTTTTTAAATTACACTTTAAGTTCAAGGGTACATGGGCACAACGTGCAGGTTTGTTACATAGGTATACATGTACCATGTTGGTTTGCTGCACCCATTAACTCTTCATTCACATTAGGTATTTCTCCTAATGCTATCCCTTCCCCTGGCCCCCACCCCACGACAGGCCCCTGGGTGTGACGTTTCCTGCACTGTGTCCAAGTGTTCTCATTGTTCAGTTCCCACCTATGAGTGAGAACACGTGGTGTTTGGTTTTCTGTCCTTGTGATAGTTTGCTCAGGATGATGGTTTCTAGCTTCATCCATGTCCCCACAAAGGACATGAACTCATCCCCTTTTATGGCTGCACAGTATTCCATGGTATATATGTGCCACATTTTCTCAATCCAATCTATCATTGATGGATATTTGGGTTGGTTCCAATTCTTTGCTATTGTGAACAGTGCCACAATAAACATACATGTGCATGTGTCTTTACAGTAGCATGATGTATAATCCTTTGGGTATATATCCAATAATGGGATTGTTGGGTCAAATGGTATTTCTAGTTCTAGATCCTTGAGGAACAATGGTTGAACTAGTTTACACTCCCACCAATGGTGTAAAAGAGTTCCTATTTCTCCACATCCTCTCCAGCACCTGTTGTTTCCTGACTTTTGAATGATCGCCATTCTCACTGGTGTGAGATGGTATCTCATTGTGGTTTTGATTTGCATTTCTCTGATGGCCAGTGATGATGAGCATTTTTTCATGTGTCTGTTGGCTGCATAAATATCTTCTTTTGAGAAGTGTCTGTTCATATCCTTTGCCCACTTTTTGATGGGGTTGTTTGTTTTTTTCTTGTAAATTTGTTTAAGTTCTTTGTAGATTCTGGATATTAGCCCTTTGTCAGATGGATAGATGGTAAACATTTTCTCCCATTCTGTAGGTTGCCTGTTCACTCTGATGGTAGTTTCTTTTGCTGTGCAGAAGCTCTTTAGTTTCATTAGATCCCATTTGTCAATTTTGGCTTTTGTTGCCATTGCTTTTGGTGTTTCGGACATGAAGTCCTTGCCCATGCCTATGTCCTGAATGGTATTGCCTAGGTTTTCTTCTAGGGATTTTATGGTTTTAGGTCTAACATTTAAGTCTTTAAACCATCTTGAATTAATTTTTGTATAAAGTGTAAGGAAGGGATCCAGTTTCAGCTTTCTACATATGGCTAGCCAGTTTTCCCAGCCCCATTTATTAAATAGGGAATCCTTTCCCCATTTCTTGTTTTTGTTAGGTTTGAAAAAGATAATATAGTTGTAGATGTGTGGTGTTATTTCTGAGGCCTCTGTTCTGTTCCATTGATCTATATCTCTGTTTTGGTACCAGTACCATGCTGTTTTGGTTACTATAGCCTTGCAGTATAGTTTGAAGTCAGGTAGCGTGATGCCTTCAGCTTTGTTCTTTTTGCTTAGGATTGTCTTGGCAATGCAGACTCTTTTGGTTCCTTATGAACTTTAAAGTAGTTTTTTCCAATTCTGTGAAGAAAGTCATTGATAGCTTGATGGGGATGGCATTGAATCTATAAATTACTTTGGGCAGTATGGCCATTTTAACGATATTGATTCTTCCTATCCATGAGCATGGATTGTTCTTCCATTTGTTTGTGTCCTCTTTTATTTCATTGAGCAGTGGTTTGTAGTTCTCCTTGAAGAGTCTTTCACATCCCTTGTAAGTTGGATTCCTAGGTATTTTATTCTCTTTGTAGCAATTGTGAATGGCAGTTCACTCATGATTTGGCTCTCTGTTTGTCTGTTATTGGTGTATAGGAATGCTTGTGATATTTGCACATTGATTTTGTATCCTGAGACTTTGCTGAAGTTGCTCATCAGCTTAAGGAGATTTTGGGCTTAGATGATGGGGTTTTCTAAATATACAATCATGTCATCTGCAAACAGGGACAATTTGACTTCCTCTTTTCCTAACTGAATACACTTCATTTCTTTCTCTTTCCTGATTGCCCTGGCCAGAACTTCCAACACTATGTTGAATAGGAGTGGTGAGAGAGGGCATCCCTCTCTTCATAAAATGAATTAGGGAGGAGTCCCTCTTTTTCTATTGATTGGAATAGTTTCAGAAGGAATGGAACCAGCTCCTCTTTGTACCTCTGGTAGAATTTTTCTGTGAATCCATCTGGCCCTAGACTTTTTTTGGTTGGTAGGCTATTAATTATTGCCTT
Organism: Pongo abelii; assembly: GCF_028885655.2. Lineage (NCBI taxonomy): Eukaryota > Metazoa > Chordata > Mammalia > Primates > Hominidae > Pongo > Pongo abelii. The sequence goes on from NC_071996.2 coordinate 115,161,406, forward strand.
AATTTCAGAGCCTGGTATTGGTCTATTCAGAGATTCAACTTCTTCCTTGTTTAGTTTTGGGAGGGTGTATGTGTCCAGGAATTTGTCCATTTCTTCTAGATTGTCCAGTTTATTTGCATAGAGGTGTTTATAGTATTCTTTGATGGTAGTTTGTATTTCTGTGGGATCGGTGGTGATATCTCCTTTATCATTTTTTATTGCATCTATTTGATTCTCCTCTCTTTTCTTATTAGTCTTGCTAGTGGTCTATCAATTTTGTTGATCTTTTCCAAAAACAAGCTCCTGGATTCACTGATTTTTTTTGAAGGGGTTTTAGGTCTATATCTCCTTCATTTCTGCTCTGATCTTAGTTATTTCTTGCCTTCTGCTAGCTTTTGAATTTCTTTGCTCTTGCTTCTCTAGTTCTTTTAATTATGACATTAGGGTGTTGATTTCAGATCTTTCCTGCTTTCTCTTGTGGGCATTTAGTGCTATAAATTTCCCACTACACACTGCTTTAAATGTGTCCCAGAGATTCTGGTATGTTGTGTCTTTGTTCTGATTGGTTTCAAAGGACATTTTTATTTTTGCCCTTATTTCGGTATTTACCCAATAGTCATTCAGGAGCAGGTTGTTCAGTTTCCATGTAGTTGTGCCATTTTGAGTGAGTTTCTTAATCCTGAGTTCTAATATGATTGCACCGTGGTCTGAGAGATAGTTTGTTGTGATTTCTGTTCTTTTACATTTGCTGAAGAGTGCTTTACTTCCAACTATGTGGTCAATTTTGGAATAAGTGTGCTGTGGTGTTGAGAAGAATGTATATTCTGTTGATTTGGGGAAGCAAGTTCTGTGGATGTCTATTAGATCTGCTCGGTGCAGAGCTGAGTTCATGTCCTGGATATCATTGTTAACCTTCTGTCTTGTTGATCTGTCTAATATTGACAGTGGGGTGTTAAAGTCTCCTATTATGATTGTGTGGGAGTCTAAGTCTCTTTGTAGGTCTCTAAGGATTTGCTTTATGAATCTGGGTGCTCCAGTATTGGGTGCATATATATTTAGGATAGTTAGCTCTTCTTGTTGAATTGATCCCTTTACCATTATGTCATGGCCTTTTTTGTCTCTTTTCATGTTTGTTGGTTTAAAGTCTGTTTTATCAGAGGCTAGGATTGCAACCCCTGCTTTTTTTTTGCTTTCCATTTGCTTGGTAGATCTTCCTCCATCCCTTTATTTTGAGCTTATGTGTGTCTCTGCATGTGAGATGGGTCTCCTGAATACAGCACACTGATGGGTCTTGACTCTTTATCCAATTTGCCAGTCTGTGTCTTTTAATTAGGGCATTTAGCCCATTTACATTTAAGGTTAATATTGTTATGTGTGAATTTGATCCTGTTATTATGATGTTAGCTGGTAATTTTGCCCATTAGTTGATGCAGTTTCTTCCTAGCATCAATGGTCTTTACAATTTGGCATGTTTTTGTAGTGGCTGGTACTGGTTGTTCCTTTCCATGTTTAGTGCTTCCTTCAGGAGCTCTTGTAAGACAGGCCTGGTGGTGACAAAATCTCTCAGCATTTGCTGGTCTGTAAAGGATTTTTTCTCTCCTTCACTTATGAAGTTTAGTTTGACTGGATATGAAATTCTGTGTTGAAATTTCTTTTCTTTAAGAGTGCTAAATATTGGCCCCCACTCTCTTCTGGCTTGTAGAGTTTCTCCCAAGAGATCTGCTGTTAGGCTGACGGGCTTCCCTTTGTGGGTAACCTGACCTTTCTCTCTGGCTGCCCTTAACGTTTTTTGTTTCATTTCAACCTTGGTGAATCTGACAATTATGTGTCTCGGGGTTGCTCTTCTCGAGGAGTATCTTTGTGGGATTGTATTTCCTGAATTTGAATGTTGGCCTGCCTTGCTAGGTTGGGGAAGTTCCCCTGGATAACATCCTGAAGAGTGTTTTCCAACTTGGTTCCATTCTCCCCGTCACTTTCAGGTACACCAATCAAATGTAGATTTGGTCTTTTCACGTAGTCCCATATTTTTTGGAGGCTTTGTTCGTTTCTTTTTACTCTTTTTTTTTCTAAACTTCTCTTCTCACTTTATTTCATTAATTTGATTTTCAAACACTGGTACCCATTCTTCCATTTGATCGAATCGGCTATTGAAGCTTGTGCATGCGTCATGTAGTTCTTGTGCCATGGTTTTCAGCTCCATCAGGTCATTTAGGGTCTTCTCTACACTGTTTATTCTAGTTAGCCATTCATCTAATCTTCTTTCAAGGTTTTCAAGGTTTTTAGCTTCCTTGCAATGGGTTCAAACATCCTCCTTTAGCTTGGAGAAGTTTGTTATTACCGACCTTCTGAAGCTTACTTCTGTCAGCTCGTCAAAGTTATTCTCCATCCAGCTTTGTTCTGTTGCTGGCGAGGTGCTGTGATCCCTTGGAGGATAAGAGGTGCTCTGGTTTTTAGAATTTTCAGCTTTTCTGCTCTGGTTTCTCCCCATCTTTGTGGTTTTATCTACCTTTGGTCTTTGATGATGGTGACCTACAGATGGGGTTTTGGTGTGGGTGTCCTTTTTGTTGATGTTGATGCTATTCCTTTCTGTTTGTTAGTTTTCCTTCTAACAGGTCCCTCAGCTGCAGGTCTGTTGGAGTTTGCTGGAGGTCCACTCCAGACTCTGTTTGCCTGGGTGTCATCAGCAGAGGCTGCAGAACAGCAAATATTGCTTCCTGATTCTTCCTCTGGAAGCTTCATCCCAGAGGGGCACCTGCCTGTATGAGGTGTTAGTCAGCCCCTACTGGGAGGTGTCTCCCATTTAGGCTACACAGGGGTCAGGGACCCACTTGAGGAAGCAGTCTGTCCATTCTCTGAGTTCACTTTGCTGGAAGAACCAATGCTCTCTTCAGAGCTGTCAGACAGGGACGTTTAAGTCTGCAGAAGTTTCTGCTGCCTTTTGTCCAGCTATGCCCTGCCCCCAGAGGTGGAGTCTATACAGGCAGCAAGTCTTGCTGAGCTGCAGTGGGCTCCATCCGATTCGAGCTTCCCCAGTTGCTTTATTTACCTACTCAAGCCTCAGCAATGGCGGATGCCTCTCCCCCTGCCAGGCTGCTGCGGTCTCACAGGTCGATCTCAGACTGCTGTGCTAGCAGTGAGCATGGCTCCATGGGCATGGGACCCACTGAGCCAGGCATGGGATATTATCTCCCGGTGTGCCGTTTGCTAAGACCATTGGAAAAGCGCAGTATTTGGGCAGGAGTGTCCCATTTTTCCAGGTGCCATCTGTCATGGCTTCCCTTGGCTAGGAAAGGAAAATCCCCTGACCCTTTGCACTTCCTGGGTGAGGTGATGTCCCGCCCTGTTCCAGCTCGCCCTCTGTGGGCTACATCCACTGTCCAAATAGTCCCAGTGAGACGAACCAGGTACCTCAGTTGGAAATGCAGAAATCACCTGTCTTCTGCGTCAATCACGCTGGGAGCTGCAGACCGGAGATGTTCCTATTTGGCCATCTTGGAATGGAAATCGAGATTGTTGATTTTAACTGTGTGAATGTAATATATGTTTTAAAATACAAAGAGAAAAAAGGAAGCTGAAATAATTCAGCAATGATCGTGTATAATGGAGTTCTCTGAGATTAGGGTAACATGCTGCCAAGTGTTATAATAGCAGGTAAATCCAGTTGCAATGCTGTGTGGTTTTGAGACCTCTACAATAATGAATCTTGAAAGATTAAAAAAAAATAAAGAAATGAATTCAGCAGGGACACATTCTATTCCATGATTCCATGGCACATTCTACACTTACCTTCAGTTTGCTACATGAAGAATCCAATTTCCTTCTATTTCATATATTGCCTTTTTTCAAAGAAATTCCAGGTGCTTCCCTACATTTTCTATCCCATTTATCTTTGCACGCAGTGAATGTTTTTAATCATGTCATTATTTTAAATAATACTTTTTTTCTGGGATTTTTTTTTCCCTTTGACTCCGTATTACTATTCCTATCCTAAAAGTGTGAAATCCAAGACATGTAGAAATTAATTGACTTACTTCAAGAAAGACAGGACAGTTAACTAGGTCTCATTTCCTTTCAGAAACCTTGCTACTTGAGTATCTTAATTTTTTAAATCTGACATACTTGAAAATCCTAATGTTAAAAATACCTTTAAACCACTCTCAAAATTAATTCATCAAAAAACATCAAGAACCTTAAATTAGTCATTCTCTTTTAGTTAGCGAATTGGACAAAAAATAATATAAATCATATAAATGAATATTTATGGGAGTATTACATATAAAATGCCAAATATTGAAAATTGCAAAATATCTAGCAAAAGTACATCAATTAATTAAACATTATGTATACATATTCTAAAAACTATACAGCCATTATAAACATGTTACTAAGTTTTAAAATATGGGAATAATTTCATGAATACATGAGTAAAAAACTGAGACTACAGAAGTCTAAATACAAATATAAATGCAATTTGTCTAAAATACACCTTAGGCATATATATTCATAATGCATAGATGTCATACTGGGACAAAATACCATATTTAACACCTGTATAATCTTAGTAAAAGATTCTTACTTAGTAAAAGATGAACTTCACTTTCTTCGCAGAAAAATGTGTAACTTTACTTCATAGTCGGATAAAATGAGATGATGCATACAAAAACCCATCACATTTTCTGCCAAATAGTGAGAAGTGTCTATGTATTTACTATAAGCATAAGGCATGTAATATATAACTTATATTATATGATAATGTATTCAGCATAATTAACTGAAGACATTAAATTAAAACTTCAATATTATAGCAAATTGCACAGAAAATAATTAGAATAGTATAGAGGTACTAAGATGAAAAACTGAAATCAACAATATTTAAATTACAAATACAACCAGAGCCCAAATTACATTCTTATTAAAGAACCTCTTTAAACCAATAGAAAGCAAAGCAGGCATTTTAGCGAGACAGATAAAAAGCCGCTACCAAAAAGACAGTAAAATTACAAAGAAAAGGGTCCTTTGGTCCTTCTTGAAGAAGTCTCAAAACAGGTAGAAACTCACTTATTTGGTAAATCATAGGCTTTGAGTCAGAAATTTGTATTATCTGATTTAACAAATAATAAAATCAATCTGAAAATTTCTCAATAATGTTTCCCAGCATTATTGTGAGTGTCATAGTACAATGATAGGAAGTAGGTTCCAGAGCCTGTGCTTACAGTTGCTATGGCACAGAACCTTAATTACATATGCCACATTTATACACATGAATACAGCATTACAAACTGATGGAAACACCACAGGTGCTGTGACTACACCTCTGATTTCCAGGGACAGGCTCAGTTGATAGGTGTTTTTCCAGACTAATTATAAATAATACCTCTTTTTCCTCTCAAAAGGCTTCTCGCATGGGGACCCTATTCATTAAAAAAGTGTAAGGACTTATAAAATTTCTATAAGAACAGTCTTCACAAAGGGAAAAATCAAGGTCGAAGCTTAAATACTTGCTACATTTCAATGCAAAGCAAATATATGATAAAGAAAGTAACTTTTATAGGGTTATTATGACAATCTACCAGAATAATAGCAACTATGGACTTGATTAGACGTATAGTAAATTATAAAAACATAAAGTGTTATAGTTATTCAAAACAATATTTTAAAAATAATTCCAAATACGCATTTCATAGGAATAACTTTATAATAGAAAGAAAAGTGTTTGACTCTCCTCAGGTGTTACGTTTTCTTGTTTTGCCAAAAAATTCAGCAGTTCACCTTTTCCCAAAAGAGTAAGGTAAAAAGCAATCTATCAAATTTTTAGAGATTGTCAAAAAAGTTACGAAATGATAACAAAATAAAAAGGAGATTTTTTTCCCCATAGGAATTTCAACCCTTCAAATATTCCACTTTTAAGACTCCACTATTTTGACAAAGTCTACCAAAAATATTTAATTCATTGTAAACAGAACTCAACTAAATTTTTGTTTATGGTGTATGTGACAGTTAATATCAGATGTCAACTAGACCAGATTGAGGGATGCCTAGATGGCCAATGAAGCATTGTTCTTGGGTATGTCTGTGAGGATGTTGCCAGAGGAGATTGGCAGTTGAGTCAGTGGACTGGGAGAGGCAGACCCACCCTCAGTGTGGTGGCAACACATAATCATCTGCCAGTGCAGCTGGAACAAAATAAGCAGAAGAAGGGGGATAAGCAGCTTTCAGAATCCTCTCGCTCTCTCTTCCTTTGCTGGATGCTTCCTTCCTCTCCGGCCCTTGGACATCAGACTCCAGGTTCTTTGAACTTGCACCAGCTGCCTCCCTGCGGGGGTTGGGGATGAGGGATTCTCGGTCCTTTGGCCTCAGGTTAAGGGTTTCACTGTCAGCTTCCCTGGTTTTGAGGCTTTCTGACTCGGACTGAGCCACCCTACGAGCTTCTCTCTTTCCCCAGCTTGCAGATGGCCTGTTGTGAGACTTGCCTTGTAATTGTGAGCCAATTCCCCCTAATAAACTCCCTTTTTTATATCCAGGTGGTTCTGTCCCTTTGGAGAACCCTAATACAGTGTACAATGCTGATTAAATGTAAAAGTACATTTAGCTGTTAATAAAATATCAGTTTTTATATAAAGATAACTTGGCCAGGCACGGTGGCTCATGCCTGTAATCCCAGGGCTTTGGGAGGCTGAGGTGGGCAGATCACTTGAGGTCAGGAGTTTGAGATCAGCCTGGGCAACATGATGAAACCCCGTCTCTACTAAAATTACAAAAATTAGCTGGGTGTGGTGTCACACGCCTGTAGTCCCAGTGACTTGGGAGGCTGAGGCACGAGAATCAGTTGAATCCAGGAGGAGGAGGCTGAAGTGACCCGAGATCATACCACTGCACTCCAGCCTGGGTGACAGAGCGAGACCCCGTCTCAAAAAAAAAAAAAAAAAAAAGATATCTTAATGTGTATTACTCATGAATAAGCATTGATAAACATTTCTAAAAATAAAAACAATATTTTGAAAAACTTATTGACCATGTTGGTGATACAGAAACACATATCTCAACTAATTTTAAATAAAATAGTTATAGCACATAAACGGACCACCACCACTACCAGTCACCACCATTACCACCAACAAAACACAGAACTCTCCTGAACGAATCATCAAAAAGTGAATCAATAAGAAAAATCTTTGTGATTCAGTACTTAGCATTCACTTCCCTGTTTGCAGAAATGTCAGAAGTTAGCAAGCAACGGAGCTGGAAGCACTGTGTGCCCTTAAGTACTGTTTTCTAGATGACATGTAAAACTCTAGGCTTGACCATAAACAGTCATTAAAAAAATCCCACGGCACCTTTCAGGGAAATAGCAGTGTTTTGCCTCAACATCTTGGCTTAGTTCCAATTCACTAATTACATTCAGCCTGCCTGGATAATTTTAGATAGTTTTAATGTGAAAGTGCATTGCCTTTGTTTGATTATAGTCCCTGGCTCTTCCTTTGAAAAGTCCATCCTCAAACAGTCACGGGGGGATTTTTAAGGCTGATTATTTCTCTTAAACAAAAATGAAGACCTGGGCCAGCCTAGCATCTTCCTCAAAGATAAATAATTAGTGTCCCCACATTGAATTAATACTGAAATTTTGGATACACTTATAGATTTAGGCAAGTCCTCAGAGAAGGGAAAGGAAACCTTTCCATTTGGAGCCTCAATAGAGCGGAGTACCTTCTTGTTAAAGGGGTTGTCTTAGACAGAGCTAGGCAATTCTAATTACTTTAGTGAACCTCTCTTTGGTATAGCTGCAAAAATCTGGTTATTACTCTACTCAATATCAAATAGCAAACATAAACATGTATATCAACCCTGTAAAAATAGATGGTTTTATTTTCCAGGACAAAACTTTGAACAGGTATCATAAATTTACTTTTCACCTTTTGATGCTGTGGCAGGGATTGCTATCAGTCCCCCTAAATCTTGTCACTCCCTGTCTTCTATAGTAATGGAATTTTCACTGGGCATATGTTCACCAAACCAAGGCAGTATTTCCTCCTTGCAGCTAAATATGGACACATGACTAAGTCCTGATCAATGTGAAGTGAGCAGAAGTGAGATGTGCCACTTCTGGATTTTGCCTTTAAAGGTAAGAGATGAGCCCTTATCTTTCCCATTTCCTGCTCCTCAAGGTCACATGATTGAAAACCATCTTCAATTGTACACACGACAGCAACATTCAAGGGGATGGAAAGAATTTCCACAAGATGGAAAGAATTTGGGCCCCCAACATTGCAGAACTTTCGAATCCGCTATATACGTTCTTGCAGGCTGAATGTCTTTAAGCTGCTATAGAAGAGAGATAAGAACTTATATCTTGTTAAAGTTACTATAAAGCGGTTCATTGTTCGTTGACTCTGTATCTTAATACAGATGACATCACACATTGTTTTTCTCTTCCCATCTCTTCCATTAAAATTAACAAATTGAAGATCACATTCCTCATCTGAAACTAGAAGTTGCTTCACATGTCCAGCCACCTTTGCAGGAATATAAACATAGGGTTGAATAATCCTCAGGATTTTTATTTCAGGAGATACTGAAAAACCCTACGTTTAAGTATTAGAAAAAAAAAATGTCTAAATATTTAGGGGACACCATGCTGGACGAAGCACTTCTAGAGCCTGTTGGTGCAGAAGTTGTGGTGCATTGCTGATATAACAAACACAGTCTCCACTATCTGTCTAATGAGAGATCAGACACAATATGGCAAGAAGTAAATTCTTTCTCAGGGTACTCTGAGAACACACAGGAGGGCTAATTTTAAGAAGATGCGTTAGCTGGGTTTCGAATTACCAGTATGTGCTAGTTAGATAAATGTGGGGGTTGGGGCAGAAGCGTATTCCAATAAAAGAAACTATCAATTAACAATGGTCTCCAAATAACAGAAATCCTATCTACTTATGTTTAAATACCTTAAAGGGAGCACAAAATAAGGCAGTTTTTCACTTAATAAAGGATAACATCTGTGACTTTTGAAAAGATGATAATTCAGTCATTAGCTCTTAGAATAAATACACTAAAACTCAACTACATATTTCCATTAACTTGAAACTATTTATTCAACAAAAACATTGAATATGTTTTTAAAAATACATTCCACAGGTCCATAATGAAGACAGATTCTGTGAGGAATGATATATTCAGTTCTCTTATAGGTGGATGGGGATGTATGATCACTAAGAAGAAAAACAAAGAAGTAAGGAAGGTAGTTCTTGTCTCCCATTGAAACATTTTTCAAATGTATTGATAAAATGTCTGCTCTAAAATAAACAAGTGACACAGTTCTAAATTTCTAAAAGCAATATTTTAAATTATGTTTTATTGATTGTCTATCAAATTTGAAAATGAAGAATAATATTAGCTTATGGTAGCCTAATTTTCAGTATTATTTATTTCTAGATGCCACAAGATAAAACCCAAATAATATGATTTGAACCTTGCCTAAAATCTTCTCTCACCATTATTTTCCTGTGGCAGAGAATATATCCATGATTATTTAGATAAAATCATTTTTTTCATTCATGTATTCAATTTTTGTTCATTTATTTGCTAATTCAGAAAACATTTTATGATTGCACATTCTGAGACAGACACGGTGCTAAGATCTAGAGATATAAAAAATGAAATGACATGGTCTCTGATCACATGGAAAACACTAACCAAATTAACAGGAAGATATAAAAATAAATTATCACAAGAAAAGACACATGTAATAACGGAGATACATACAAAGTACAAAGGGAGAACTAACAGTACTGGAATCTGCCAAGGGGAATTAGAAAAAGCTTTAGTCTGAAACTTGTAGAATGAGCAGGCATTTGGCACAAGGACTAGAAAGAGCATTCTAGGAAGATGCCCAGAATTTGCAGAAAATAGAAATGTTAGAAAATGCTTACAGACAGTAACTATTAGGAGTATTTCTGCATCTTTAGAGTACACATAGCATAAATTAAGCAAGGGAGAATGGACTTAAGAACAGAGCAGAGAGGCAGGGGCACTTTCACAAAGGTCTCAAAATTTTTTAGGTGTAATGGGAAATTATCAAGTAATTCTGAGATGGTAAGTGGTATGTTTTAATTGTTAGGATAATGAAAGATTTTTGGAAGCAATGCTAAGAATGGGTAGGGCAAACTAGAGGTGAAAAAAACAGTAAGGAGGGTATTGCGATAGCCTGAGGAGAGTGTTGACCTGGGTTAGTGGCAATAGGGATAAAGAGAGTAGGAAATAGATTTTGTTTAAGTTGTGATGGTTTTTACATGTGGGTGATAAAGGACATTGTAAAATAAGTTCCATGTGTCACACTTAAATAAATGAATAAATAGCAAATTTTAGAATAGATGAGACCCACCAGATTGGGAAAAGCAAAATGACACACTGACTATTAGATGGAGTTAAGTTTAAGGTGCTTGTGGGAAATATTTTACATTCAAATCATTAACCATTATTCTAACACTTAATTAAGTAAGGGACATAAACAGATAATTCAAAAGCAGATATCTACAACTCATAAACACATATAAAAAGTGTATAACTTTTAAATAACCAATGGAATATCTAATGAAAAAGAAGTACTAATTTATGCTTGCTTAACAGCAGCAACAACTGAGAATCTGGGACTGCTCATGCTGGTGCAAGTTGAATGAAATAGTGTCTTTTCTACTGTGAACAACTATATGCCAATAAATTTGAAAACCTAGAGGAAAAGAATAAATTTCTGGATACATACAACCTACCAAGATTGAGCCAAGAAGAAACAAAAATCCTGAATACACCAATGACTAGTAACAGGTTTGAATCAGTTAATAGAATATCTCCCAACAAAGAAAAGTCTAAGACCAATGGCCTCATCAGTAAATTCTACCAGATCTTTATTCAAAGAAGATTTAATACCAACCAATTCTTTTCTAGCTATTCAAAAAGTTGAAAAGGAGGAAATTTCTTCCTCATTTAACTAGGCCAGCATAACCCTGATACTAAAACTAGGCAAGGACACAGTAAAACAAGAAAACTTCAGGCCAATATCTCTGATGACATAGACACACACAAAAAATCACACCAAAATACGAGGAAACCAAATCTAACAACACACCAAAAAGATAATACACAATGATCAAGTGTGGGTTATTCTGGAATTGCAAGGATAGGTCAACATACAAAAATGAATAAACATGACACATCACCTCAACAAAATGAAAGACAAAAACTATGTGATCATCTTAATGAATGCAGAAAATCAGGATAAGAACTCTCAATAAATAAGGTATAGAAGGAAAGTACCTCAACACGCTAAAAACAATTATGCCAAACTCACATGTAACATCAAAAGTTTCCAGCTTTTCCCCTAAGAACTGAAAGAAAACAAGGATACCCAATATCACCACTCATATTCAACATAGTAATAGAAGTCTTAGCCAGAGTAATTTGGCAAGAGACATAAATAAAGGACATCCAAATTGGAAAAGAGGAAATCAAATTGTCCCTGTTTGTAGATGACACAATCTTATATATAGACAGACCTGAAGACTCTACCAAAAATCTTAGGGCTGACAAACTCAATAAAGTTGCAGATTGCAAAATCGACATGCAAACAACAAACCAGCTAAAAAAGAAACCTAGAAGACAATCTCATTTGCAGTCGCTACTAGAAAAATAAAATAAAATACCTAGAAATAAATTTAACCAAGTAGGTAAAATAATTGTACAAGGAAAACTACAAAACACTGATAAAATAAATTAAAGAGGATACAAACAAAAGAAAAAGTATCCCATATTCATGAATCAGAATAATTAATATTGTTAAAATGACCATACTATCTAAAGCAATCTACAGATTCAATGCACTCCCTATCAAAATATCAATGATGTTTTTCACAGAAATACGAAATATCCTAAAATTTGTATGAAACCACAAAAGACCCTAAATAGACAAAACAATCCTGATCAAAAAGAAGCATCACATAACCAGACTTCAAAATATACTACAAAGCTCTAGTCACCAAAACAGCATGGTACTGACATAAAAGCAGACACGCAGATCAATGCAAGAGAATAGAGAACCCAGAAATTAATCCATGTATCTATAGCTAACTGACTTTTCACAAAGCTGCTAAGAATATACATTGCAGAAAGAACAGTTTGTTTAACAAATGGTGCTAGGAAAACTGGAAATCTAAATGCAGAAAATTAAACTAGATCCCTAACTCTCATGCTATATATAGTTAATTCCAAATGGATCAAAGACCTAAATGTAAGACCAGAAAGTATACAACTACTAGAAGAAAACATAGGAAAAATGCTTCAGGACATTGGTTTGGGAAAAGATTTTATGAATAAGAGCCTAATAGCACAGGCAACAACACAAAAATAAACAACTGGGATGAAATTGGAGGACATCAGGTTAAATGAAATAAGCCAGAAACAGAAAGTTAAACTCTGCATGATCTCACTCATGTGGAAGCTAAAAAAATTTGACCTCATAGAAGTAAAAAGTAGAAAAGAGGATATTACGGGTTGGGAACGGTAGAGGGAAGAGAGGGATGAGGAGAGATTTGTTACATAATACACAATTACAGCTAAATAGCAGGGATAAATTCTACTGTTCTACGGCACTGTAGGATGACTATGGTTAATAATAATATATAGTTTAAAATAGCTAGAAGGAGAATATTGAATGCTCCCTACACAAAGAAAAGTTTGAGATAATGGATATGCTAATTAGTCTGATCTGATCACTATATATTATGTGTATCACAACATCACTATGTACCCCATAAAAATGTATAGATATAATGCGTCAATTTAAATTTTTTAACTGAAAAACAAATTTAAAAAGAAATAATGTATCACTCGTAGCTGATGGAGTTGCAATAACTTTTAAAAGTCAGACATCTATCTATACACTTTGGCCAAATAATCCATCTTCAGGGAAGCTATCCTAATGAAAGAGTATTCCATAGAAAGAAAATTACATGCACAAGGATGTACATTGCTGTATTACATAAGTAATGCAACAAACCAAAATCGACATAAATGTTTCAGAAGTTGAGAAGAGTTATATAAAATACGGAATAATTATTTGATAGAATATTGTATAACTATTTATTATATAATGATGCATCAATATAACTGTGGTAAATCGAATCATTAGCCCCAACATTCCTTTGTCTCTGACAACCACATGCTTGTCATGGCTTCTCTGTAGCAAAAGCACACTTTCCTATCACTTGGTTTTAGGCTGGGCCCTATGATTTTCTTTGGCCAGTGGAGTGGCAGAAATGATAACGTGCCATTTCTAAATCTAGAGCTTAATAGGCATCGTGGATTTCTGCTCCCTTTTATGGACGGTACCATCATCATGGGAAGAACTTCCAATGCTGTCACAGCTGTTAGCCCTTCACCTGGGCCACAGAATAAATCACTATGGTACACAACTGCCCCAATCCAACCTAGATGAACTTGTGCTTGGAGCAGAGCTTTTCCAGTCAAGCCCTGTATAAATCACCAGACCAGACCTTAGCCAACAACAGATTCATAAGAATACATAATTGTTGTTCCAAGTCATTGAGTTTTATTAGGATGTTTTTGGATGAATCATCTTGGGGCAATAGGTAACTGAAACTAAGAGCTATGTGAGGACATTCATATGGAAAATGACAAAAGAAAATATTCAAAATTACATTGCTCGTGTATGTGGGTTTTGCGATTGTGAGATGCCAGACCCAAGCCTAATCTAATATTTTCATGTATTTGAGCTGAAATCAACATAAGGGGTAAGCATCTCTTAGAGACAGAATTTTTTAATGAAAAATATAAAATATTCATTTTATATGTATCTTCATTTGAAAATAAAAATATGTATTATTTTGCTTTAGGTTATTTTTGTTTCTTTAAAAAATCCCACTAAAACTAATTCCTAGCAGAATTCACTTTATTACTCTCAGCTGCAAATGGAGAATCTATAGAACCTTATGTAATCTTATCTAACTTAAAATATCTTCCTTATGCTATTGTGGTAAATTCAGTGTTAATACAAATTCATATTTCTACTGCATTATCAAAGTATATTAACTCAAATAGTTTCACAGCTTGAAAATGTCATTAATCAATGATGGGGCTTCTATAATCTATGTAATTTTTGTCCTCTGATAAGGTCAGGTTTTCTAAATGACTGGCACATGCTAAGCATTTCACTATTTCTGTCATTTAATTTTTGAGGGCCCAATTGGCCAATTCATAGTTAATGACTCAATGTTTACATTTAAAGAGAAGTAGAAATGGGAGATATAATATACAATATGTAAAATTGTGTATGAAAGAAAATGTTTTCAACAGCATGGACAACATGAATAAAAATTATTATGACCAAGACCAGCTTTGTGCAGAATGGTGATTTAGGCTCCCTGACTCTGTCCAGGCTTGGGCGCGGAGTTTTCTCACACAATCTGTATACTTTTCCTTACGGCAAGTGCTTTCCCGTTGCCTTCTAGCTGCCAATAACTCTCCACTGAAGCATTTTACAAGTACTGCTTAAAAATATTTCCTACTTCCTTTCATCCTTCCCTTTAAAGTTTAAGCTGCCTAGATTCTCATTCCTTCTCAGCTAATTGCTTTAGAAAAACAGTATCTTGTAAACTAGGTCCCCTTAAAGGACTGCTTAATGTGATACCTGGTTTAGGAATAGTTATTATTTAGCAAATGGTACCTGTATGTGCCTCATCGCTAATGTACGCAGTTCTGTTGTATGGTATCTCTGGCATTATGGAAGGCAAGGATAGGAAATAACTCAGGCAAGCAAGTTCCAGAGCATGCTTCAAAACATACCATTTAGACATCTATTTTATTTATAATGTGATCTGCCCTTGCAACCAAATTACTTCTTTTTAAGTTAAATTCAACCAATAAAACTAATTTATATTCCTGAGAAAAATGAAATGCTACTTAAAAAATTTTATGAAAGTTCATATTTTTACAAGTTTTACCTAAGTAGAATAAATTATTTACATGTATTATAATAGAAGGAATATATATTTACAATAGAAAAGAAATGAAGACTTGACAATGATGATTTGTCAAAATTAGATAAGACTTAATAATTAAAAAGACAGAAAATAATTAAAAAGAAAACTGACTTCAAACTATAATTTTACGTTATTTTTCCTACTTTCAATGTTCTCTGAAAAAAATATGTTTATATTTACACAAAATTTGCAGTGGCACCAACTTATTTAAAATGTTAATTACCAGACTGTAATGAAGAATTTTTAGCAAGACACATATTTGACTTCATCTTTGTTAATATCTCTATATTCCACACTAGGGTACAGTAAAACTTCTGTATCTTACCTGCCATCTAGTAATACTGTTGGAAAGATTATTATGATTGCATTATGAATGACTGATTTAAATAAAGTTAATAAATCAAAAGAGAGGAACAAAGCCTTTGCAGGAGACCAGAACAGATACAAATTTTTCCATAAGAGAAGAAAAGGACAGACTATTCTTTTATATCAAAAATCACTTTTTTTTAGTAGAATAATTATGTTTTAAGATGTTAAATTTACTGAATAGTTTGGATAAAATTAAAACATGTAGATTTATTATCATCATCATAATGATAATAAGTAGTTAACAGTAATGAACATATACTTATTTCCAAAGCTTTTATGAGACTACACATTGAGAATACATACTTATAGGCCCTTATTATTTCTTTAATGCAGAAACTCTGAACAGGCTCATTGAAAAGAGCAAAAGATGACATTGTATAAATAGCAAAATGAATTCAAGCTTTTATTATTTTTTGTCTCTTCTGACTTCTATAACTTAGCAACAACAAATTAAATCCTGTTTCAATGTAACACTATCATGAAATTCTCTATTTAACAAAATGTCTTCTAGACCCCAGCTGATTAACTGTTTTGAGCATTTAGCAATTCAATCACTTTTATTAAATATCCACTATGTGCTATGTGCTTTGAAGGATAGAGAGATAAATGTGAGTCAGTCCAGGAGCTTATAATCTGGTGGGTAGACTTTAAAAAACATTTTCTAAAACAAAGCTGAATTAAATATGATGTTTAAAACAGTCCTGGTAGAAATGCAATATATTTGTCATTACATATATATTATATATTGTTAATAATATATCAATTATATATTTATATACTACATTAATTATATAATATATTAATATATTATACTATATTTTATTATATTAATTTATAATATAGATTAATTATATTATATAATATATATAGGATAATCCTATTAATTTAGGAGCTTTGGCTTGGGGAAAAATCTCTAAGATTTTTCTAGAGCAGAACTTCCAAGTTAGACTAATATTATGGATATTAATGGCCTACATATAGCTTCCCTAGAATCAACCTAATCCCAAGAAGACATGGAGATCAATTTACAATGAGCTTTTGGGCTTCCACACAGAACTAAGAAAACAGACTGAAATATAATCAACACAAACACTAAAAGTTAACATTTCAATGTACTTCAAAAACATTTTGAAATGAAGTAGTGTGGTATAAGGAGAATTGCATAAAATTAGTAAGAATCATAGAGTGCATAATTCTTCATTGCTTTTTTAAAAAAATCCAACACATATTGATTGATTGCCTGCTATATTTCAGGCGCTGTGTTATGGATTAGGGATATAATCATAATCGAATACATATATTGGTCCTGTCTTTATGGAACCTTCTATCTCAAGTAGTAAATGTTCAAAAATTTTGTTAAGTAATAAGTTATGAATCACAGAAAAAATATTTCAACATAGGTCCCTATTGTGTTTCAATCCATAGCCCTTATTATCTTCTCTTATACTATATTATTTATTTATTAATTGCATTTATTGCAGACTATCTCCCCAAACTGAAATAACATCTCACAAGGGAGTAAATCTCTGTCTGTTTTATTTCCTGCTGCCTCCCAAGGACCTAGAACAGTGTCTGGTATCAATAAATATTTGTTAAGTGCATGGATAGGCCTGACTTCGCTTAACACCAATTATGCAGAATGGGAACTGGAAACTAAATTTAGCAAACAGGCACTATCCTGATAGCCACAAAAGGATACACCAATATAAAATAAAGGAAGCTGATTAATTCTCTAACACCACATACAAGACACATGCATATGCTATATGTGCATTTCTGCATTTATCAAAACATTTTAATGACATATTTTATCTAAGGCAATCCTTAGAGTTTAAAGAATGAATTAAACTTCTTGCCCAACTGTTATTTGCTCTTGTAAAGGACAAAAGATGGCTTTTGTAAAGGACTTGTTCTTTCCTTTTGCATGTGTGTATACATTTAAACACATGCAGGTACAAGGCTTTCAGTTAAGTTTGTGTTGGGATAAACACACAGCATGAATCCTGGGGGCAATGAAATACATCTGTGTATATATAATCCAAAATTAATTATGGAAACACAAGAAAATTCTTCACTTTTAAGTATGGTTAGATTGGGGATTAAGAATAAAATTTAGAATGTTAGACTCTCACCCTACCCATGTCCTATCCAAAAATCACTTTCTACCCATGTTGAGTGTACCCTCTTCTCATTATCTCGAGCTCTGATTTACTCATTCATTCATTCACATGATAATTTATGAGTGCTGTTCTAAGTCCTTGGAGTTGCCTAAGAGCTCTTCTAAGCACTGTTGGGACAGGGTTATTTCCTTCTGCAAGACACAATAATAAGGTTTTTGTTTGTTTTGTTTTGTTGTATATCTTTACAAATTGCCATTCATCATTATTGACAATCAACATACCACTTAGTTTGTGAATATGTTTGTGTATTTAGTTTGACATTTTGGGTGGAAATAAAAGCCTTCTGTTTTAGTTAATTAAAAATGAAAGTATTCATGTTGGGATTTTATTTTTAAAAATTGATCTGGTAGGACAAAGCGGTTTTTTTTTTCAATCCTGCTGATATACAGTTCTTTTTTTAATGAAAAAATGTCGAAAAACTTCAGTAAATTACATTTTGCTATCTGCTATATTTGTTCAATTTAGTTGGAAAGTTTAAAAATACCTCCAATCCATCTATATTTGCTGAAGAATAAATCTAGACTTTATATGTATACATTATTATACATTGATGGCTATAAGACACATTCATGATCATTTAGTTTCTTCATTTGCACATAATATTTACAACATATGCAATTATTTTATTTTTATTATAAACAATAAAAGGGAGGCCATTTTCACTTTTTAAAAGTCTCTTCTGAATGATACATTGATGGCTATAAGACACATTCATAATCATTCTAGGCCAGCCCCCTCACTTTACAGGTGAGGAAACAGAGGCAAAAATGCAAGTCTTGCCTTAGTAGAGATATGCTAGAATTCACATCTTTTGACATTAATCTGTATTGCGTTCATTCCAGGACTGCAGACTGGTGTCAATCTGTAGGATAATACATGAGCTTAAGATTAGAAAAATCTTAGGAAATGTGAACAATATCAATGTGACTAAAACAGAGTCTTAGTCATATTAATTAAAGTGGATTGACTTTTATATGTTCAGTTGGATGGGAAATCAGTGTTCTATCAGTATTTCCTCAATCTTGTATTCATGGCAGAATATTCTTTTAGAATTTTCGAAACACATTTTGCTACTATGAATTGTGTAGTTAAGTATTAACTAGGATGGATGTATGGTTATCGTTTTCTCACCAGAAGAAAAAAAAAAAAACCCACAATACACAATCCTGAAATAAGGAAAGTAGAACAAGCTCTTCTACTATCAAATTTTCTTCCAGAGCCTGTGGCATGCCTCCACATCTGTGATCTGTGTCTGGGCCCTGGAATTCTTCTAGGGTCATCACAATGCTGCAGAGATGGACTCAAATCAGAAGCAAATTTAATCAGGTGAACAACAAGAGACTCAGAACACATCTAAGATGATTATTTTCACATTTTTTTGGTCACTGTTGCTACTGTTAAGCAGTGGTCTCTTGCTAAAACACAACCTCACTCAGAAACCAATATATAAAGAAAGGTTCCCTAGATGAAACTGAGTGCCCCACAGAAATGTCTGGTTCAGTCTCATTATTTTACAAGGATTGAAAAGGAAGCCAGATTGGGAGTCCTTCCCACGGTCTACATCTAGAGTCTGGACTTATTTCTCACCACTCCTGCACACACTGGCTCTTCCCAGGTCTCACTCCACCTTTTCCTTCCTGCCAAGCATGCTCCAGCATCACATGCTGCCTCCTCTTCTGGGAGCACTGTTGCCAGTCTTGACACAGCTCCTTCATGTTGAGGTTTCAGCTCAATTTTGCCTATTCAGGAAATTTGTTGGTACCAACCACTCTCTTTCCTTCTTTATTGAGAGAAACTCAGTTGCATAAAATTGGACTAATCTTAATCTTTGGTTCATGAAGCATTCTCATATTGGAGCCATGCATGGTCTCCTTTACTTTCATTAGTTACTTAATTAGTTATTTTAAATGATGTACTAATTACCTGTCAGCTGAAAGCACACACAAAAAGCTAGGATCTTGATAATGACTTACATGTATTACTTCCATTAACCCGTCCCTATGCCTTCTCCAATCTGAACTCTGCGGTCATCATTATTTTCAGTTATATGTACTTTCATTGCATCCATATATAATATACATACACACATACAAACACACACATTATTTTAGTTGTTTTAAACTTTAGTAAATAGTTATCAGTCTGCATGCAATCTTTTAGGACTTACAATTTTTATATAATATTTGATTGTTGAACTTGATTCATATATTCATATGCTATTCAAGTTCACTTATTTTGGTTACCATTAAGTATCTCATTGTGTGGCTTATTCACCCATCAATTACTTTCTACGTCATCACTCTGTCTTATTTGCTTCATAAAACATAGCAGTATTCGTAGAACATACCAACTTTATTAATTTGTTTACTTGTTTATTATCTGCTTCTCACTACTAGGACATACTTTTTAAAGGACAGAGATATATCTTATTTATCACGCTATTTCAAATTATTCATGTAACATATATTGCATTAAAAAAATGAAAAAAGTATTAGTCTTAGTTTTCAGGTTCTCTCCATTTTTCTGCTCTGCCATTCTCAGTGTTCCACTGAAAAGAAACTCCTTTACATTGATTTCTTCATCCAGTAGAGGAAACCCTACCCAGAAGCTTCTCAGCAGAGTTCACTTTGTAAATATAAGGCATAATTTCAAAAGATTCCCATACTCTAATCAAGACCTGGCAAGGAGAATGGACTACAATGATTTGTTTAGACTCAGATTTAGCTCTGAGCTATAGATAGATATGATCATCTTCCCTGAGGGATGGATAGAAAAAATAGGAATTTTTCTGTTAAGCAGGAAGAAAAGGTATGAATTTGGATTAGCAACCAACTAAGGATACTCATGTTGGATTCTGTAAATATATCAGTTTTCACTTCCATTAATTTTATGATTAGCATAATTGTTCAAACAGAAGCAGCATTCTTGGCTAACATGGCTCAGGTTTCCACTGAGTCATTCTAATATCAAGCTAAATGAATATCAGATTAGACTAGACCTGGTCATTTTTAAACCATATTAAAGTATCCTTTTTAAAATGAAACTTTCTAGAAGAGTCCCAATTTATCTAGGAGATAAAAAGTAGATCTGCCTGGTTGAACTGAAGCATGGTATGTGACTGTACCCCAGTTCACTGGATGCCACCCCTTGGCACATATTCAGAGCATTTACTATGAAAACAAGTGTAGTCGATCTTTACAGTCCCTTCTAGCCCTTTAATTTTATGTCTATGAAATTGACAATATGTCATCCTGCAGCAATTTGCTAGCATGTCAGTTTGCTTCAAGATGTCTTTGATGGGTTGCATATTTTTATGATAGGACAAAGGAGTAATATAAAGATATCAGAGAAATTACCATACAACACAATTGAAATAGGAGTTGAAAGGAAAATGCAAAATCAAAAACAAAACAAAGCAAAGTCACTGTAAATTTACCCTGAAGCAAAACTGGAGGCAGTGCAGGAGAATTCTAGTCCCCTGGAAAGGCAGGTGGCAAAGTCATTGCAACTGCTTAACAACTTACAGACTCTTAACAGCAGAGCTCAAAGGAGTGATGATGAAAACAGCTGCAGCTGCTAACCAGCGAGCAGGGGCAAAATCCATATGGATAGCTTGAACTGTAAGATCTTTTGTGTAAATTTTTGTTTTATCAACAAGTGGGTCACTTAAAAGAAAAAAAGAAGGGGGGTAGGGGCAACTGACTTTAAGGAAAGAACACATTTTTTAATTAGATCATATTAGGAGAATAGTTAATTTTTTTTTTACTTTGTTCCAAATAAACTAGGTAGAAATCAAGATGACCAATAAAATATTCCTGAAAGACTGAATAAATATCTAATCTGATGTCATAAATATGAAAGTGGCCAGTACAAGGCCTGGGAAACAGTAAATCTCAGCAGATATCAATACAATTTGTTGTAGAATCTGAATCTCACAAAGTGAAATTTAGGGCCACTTGCTCAGTAGCAGGGTCAAACTTAAAGGTGGAGTAATGGCAATTTATCTACTTGAAGTACCATTTGGGTAATCTGTGAAAGATGCTGGCCTGTAAGGAGAATCTAAAGTCTCCTAGGGGGGACCTAATTTCAAATTGTAAAGTCATATAGATTTTAAAAACCTATCCATATATTTAAAAATTTTTTTCCTAAGCTAATGTAGGCCAAAGTTTTACATTCAGTCATAATGCATAAACATGTCAACCACAATCCTTTATTGAGAGATCCTACAGTCTTTTCACAGGGAATATTTTTCCTTAATATTTTTACGGAAAGATCTTTTTTAAGCCCATTAAAGTTGCAAAGGCTAATGAAATGGTAAATAATGGAGGGATCTTATTGGATTTAATCATCACCCCAGCTCTGCTTCATTAACCATCTCTGCTCAGCCTTCCACAACTTCAGCTCTTCAAAAGTTATGCAAAGTAACAAAAATACATCTTTTGAAGGCTGATGGAGCAAATAATCGAGATGAATATTTAGAAATGCTTGGCTCCATTGTGATTTCCTGGTTCTCTACCATGCCATTTTTCTGCCTCCACTATGAGTTAGCCACAAGGACTCTCTACCTAAAACCACCCTGACACTTGAAGTTTTATGTGTTCAGAAAAGGGTAAAAACACTATGCAAGGAATATTTAATTGTGGTTTAAAATTTCTGTTGACTGGAAAAAATAGGGCATGTGAGATTCTTGATTAATTTTTTTCTATTTTGAATGGTCCTAAAATTTCATCTTATGATGTATAGTCAATATGAAGTCACATTCAGTAAATAGAGTCATGGTTAATTTGAAGCAGATCCTAAAACATTTAATGAAAAACATCATTTCCACTCACCTTCATTCTTTCAAAGAATTCAGTCTTTGAATTCCTATCTTATTTTATTTTTTGGTAGGTTCTGATGAAGACAAATCATTTGCCTATGGATACTTTGGCTGAGATGCATTTAATGAAAGATTCAGTACCGTGAAGTAGGTCATGATCATGTTAAACGAGAATACAAGCAAATATTGATACAAGTGAAGCAACAATAAAGTTGCAAAACCAAGGGGAACCTGACCTACAAGAAATGTGGGAGTGTGTGTTTGAGGAACAGTTGAATACCTTGGGGCTGCAGGGTTGAATAAAGGAGCTTCCTAGAATCAGAACCGGGAAGAGTATACAAGATACATAAGGGAAAACTTAACAGTATTGCCTATGTTTATTGATACTTAAAAGGCAAAGAAATGCTAAGTATAAATAAAAATAAGCCAAAAAATCATGTCATGTCTTTATCTAAAAATAGGTTGTATAATATATATCTTGCCTTCTTGATGGGGATTTCTGAAGAAGTTAGAAAGATGAAGTGAGTTAATGATGGAAAAATATTTTGTAAATGACGGCTGCTCTGGGAGTCCCCAACATTAGCCTTCATTCAGATATGTAGACACAGGGGTCTCAATATACAGTTTTACTTGTGGATAAAATTGATTACAGCAATGAAAATAAGAACACACTTTCAGATCATAAGGTAAAAAGTCACAGGCAGAGTCTGCAAGAATCCATATGCAAACTTACTTATACCCACTTCCTCCCATGAAGGGTTACACAGAGAGCATTCTTCCCCCAGCAATAAACATGCAACAACAGGTGTGTGATATTTCTACAAGGGAAATCCATTAGAGACTTAGCATCCAAAATTTTTATTAGAAGGTAGTCACATATATTGGTACTCTCTGCTTAGTACATACCAAACTTCCAGAGTCATAGAAGGAAAGCAGGTGTTCAGCATAAACCACATTGTTTGCACAACAATCAAGGGAGAATAAACCATGCATATCAGTTGAAGAATAGTGAGAACACTACAAATATTCAACTCCCCAAACACCAGACAAGGGCCAATCTTGCAAGCAAGCCCTTCTATGAATAGCAGTTTCAGGTCTGCTGTGTTAATTAACTCTTTTCTGCACAATGACGGTTGCAAAATAGCTTGCTATATATTATTATATAATATTTTAGTAATATTATAAATTAGTAAAGATTATATGAAATAAGGTTATTAAATTCTAAGGAAGTTTTAGTTTTAATAAGAAATTATGTGTAACATACAAAGGCACAGTGGGAGCCAAATAGTTAAGTACAGTAGAAGTAAGAGAAAAGTTTTTTAAAATATTGTTCTATCTCTAAAAAAGGAAACCAGTTTTAGGCAATAGAAGAAAAATGCCATTAAGCAACTTTTAAAACTTCTTTTATGGTTCCAAAACCATTTGATTATGAAATACATCTAAATAATAAATTTTGGTGGTTAAACTTCAAACATGGCAAGATTATACATAAGATAGATCTTAAAATTCTATAATTCCATATCACAGGATATTGTGCACGATAAATTGTTGACAGGTTAATCCTAATCCAAATATATGATACTGAATCTGTTCGATTCACAGCTAAACACGACTTGAAGAGTTTCCACCAAAGTGCTCCAAAATGCTTATATAATTCAGACATCAATTCTAGAGGGAAAGGTTAAAAGTACTTGGGTTATTAAACCAGTAGTCAAGTGAATGACTGAAAAACTCCTCTTAAGTACATAAAGCGCTCTTAAATAGATTCTCTGCACCAAAGAAAGCACCAGAGGCTTAATCTAAAGCATAGAGGATTAAGGTTAGACAAAAGGAAGAATTTATAGGCAAGGAGAGTTGTTTAACACAGACATGTATCGTAGATTCTCCTCGGGAAATATTAAGACTTGAAGGCTTATGTAGCAAAGGGTTTAAAATCATAGACTCTCAATCCAAGCTGCCTAGGGTTGAATCTCCTTCTCACTAACTGGGTAGCCTTGGGCAAGTTATTTAACTTCTCTGTAACTCAGTAGTCTCCACATCTTTAAAAGTGAAATACTAATTGAGTTTGTGTGAATAAAAAATACACATAAAAGCCCTAGAATAGGTCCTGTCATCTCTCTAGGCACTAGGTTCCCATTTACTAATGTTGTCATTTTCTGTGGATAATATATTATGTTCCAGGTATTATACAGGGTAGCAAATAAAGACAGATGGTGAGACAATGCAGTCATAGAGGTGAATCAGAAAATGACTCATATTCTTGAAGAAACTTCTAACGGGGAAGGTGGTCATAAACATATCTACGAAGCACATGGAAGGAGCTCTGTGGCCCGTGCTAAGGGTTAGCTGAATGCCAAAGTGGACTGCTTGGGTACCATCATTCAGATGGTGAATTACACAGTGCAATTTCATGGGTAATGACTGTGAAATCAGAGTGAAAAAGTAGGAGTACCAGAGTGCGGAGAATCAACAGCAGAGCTGGTATCACCCTCACTTGTGTTCGCTTTCCACATATTGCAACTTTCTGTAGTTTACAATGGCCCACTTGAGTGAGTTTATGAAAGTTTGGTTATTTGAGTAATTTCTGTGTGTGTGTGTGTCAGCGGGATGGGGGATGGTGGTGGTATTTGATCCTATCTGAAAGTTATCCAAGCTCTTGACTTCCAATAATCAGTACCAGCCATCATCTCTACATAGCCTCTGCTTCAGTCATCCCCTCTCAGTGTTTAACTTGAGATAAAACACGTGTGAAATATCACATATGATATAGCTTTACCTTTAAAATGCAGAATATTTTCCACTTATTACTTAGTTTATAATTACTATGGACAGCATATTCTCGAAAGCAGCTGTTATAAAACTCAAGATATTAAAACTGAAGTTTTTAAACCATTTTTTCCCATTGTCTTCATTTCAACTTTCAAAAACAAATACAATTCATATCCTTATTGCAGTTTCAGGCATCTTCTGCTTATGTGGGTATATCTAAAAATGTCAGTATAAAATTGGCATTACATTGTATGTAAACAAAATTCAATAATATTAAACCCTTCTTAATGATAAACATTTTATGGTTTAAAAATATATTTGAAATAGACAAATAATTCCAGAAACACAATAATGGGTCTGTGATTTGGACTAATGGGTCTGTATTGGAGGTCACAGCTCCTATTTTAAGGTACAGTGCAAACTGGATCACCTTCCAAGATGTTGGCTAGAACTGAAGCTAGTGAACTCTGATTTTCCACCCAAGGAAAAGCTATTTTCTAAGCATTCTACTGTGAAATTTGCTTACAGCAAGAAAAAAGAAAAGCAGAAATGATTTACCAACTGACTAAGCATAGGTAATTTTACTGTATGTGCATTCTTAAATGTTTAATACAACAATGGACCACTTCTTTGCATGAAGTTAAAGATGCCTTTTTATATAATGTGTCCCAATAAACAAAGTGGCAAAATATTGAAAGAAAGAAACAGAGAGAGAGAGAGAGAAGGAGGAGGAGGAGGAGGAGGAGAGAAAGAAAGAAAGAAAGAGAGAGAGAAAGAAAGAAAGAAAAGAAAAGAAAAAGCAAGAAAGAAAGACTTAATTGTCACCCTTCACGCTCATATTTCTCTTCTGTGCCTTGAGCTCTAGTTCACTTAAAAAGTAGCTCTTCATGGAGAATAGATATACAAGATATAATAAAAAAAAAACTTGACCTGTAGGGGCTACATAACACTTATGTGATGGGTATAGAGAAAACTGTATATAAGCATTAAGGTGAGAAAGATTAAAAGTATATTCTGACTGGTCCCCAAAACAATTCTCAACTAGGTTTTTTTTTCAGATGCGTGTAACTATTTTTCCACAGTATAGTAGATCCATACCACAAGAAGGTAGTCATGGGTCATCATTCAATATAATAACAACAATGACTGCATATCTCTTATTCTGCAGCAAAATCATTGACATAAATTTTCTATAATCCAAATCTCTTTGTAAATATATGGTATTGGTACTAAAAGATAAAATGCTTAAAACACTGGTGTAAATTAAAAACATGTCTTGATTTCTTTCTCAAGTGTTGTTAAACTCTATAGTTTTACATTCATATTATGTGTAGTTATCTATGCCAATGGTCTCCAAGATGGGTGAGTGTGCACTCGTATGTAAAAAAGACCTACTGGGTTAAAAAAACAAAATGTTAAAAGTTCTATTCATTGTTTTAGTTTAAAAATAAGAAGAAATGAAACTAGGCTTTGGTAATAGGTAACATGTGGACTGACACGGTTCCCTTACTTAGTGGGTATTCTCCCGTCCTGTTACATGGACAGGATGGAGGAACCCCGAGGGAAAAACTGAAGCTGCAACAGAAGAGGATGACAGTGAAGCTCTGTGATAACGGTTTGGATGCGTACCTACCCAAATCTCATCTTGAATTGTAACTCCCATAATTCCCACGTGTTGTGGGAGGGACTTGGTGGGACCTAACAGAATCATGGGGTGGGTCTTTCCTGTGCTGCTCTCGTGATGGTGAATAAGTCTCACGAGATCTGATGGTTTTCTAAAGGGGAGTTCCCCTGCACACTCTTTGCCTGCCACCAAGTAAGACGTGACTTTGCTACCCCTTTGCCTTCCACCATGATTGTGAGGCCTCTCCAGCCATGTGGAACTGTGAATCAATTAAACCTCTTTCCTTTATAAATTACCCAGTCTTGAATATGTCTTTATTAGCAGCGTGAGAACAGACAAATACACTCTGCCTTACTCTCACTTGTAACGTTTGCCCTCAGCATATCACAACTTATTGCAGTTTCCATCGATGGCCCTGCTTAAGGAATTGATAGATTTATGATCCAGTTTTAATTAAACTAAACCTCACAAAAAGCACAAAAAGTGGCTTTAAAAAAGGTTCTTCAGAACTATTGAGGAAAACGTGACTTTTTCCTCAAAAACAGCACAAGAATGGCTAAGCTGGTTCTTCTAATGGTGCAGGTTCTTCATGGACATTATGCAGCAGACGCTGTGATGATCTAATCCAATCAGACAAGAAGTTGACAGAAATTCAAAAATATACGGATTTATGTCCAATATCATTAATGATAAACCTTGATTCAGCAAGGTTTTGTGCTTGAAATATTATCTAATAATAGCAATGCATTTATGTAATTTATAAACAAACACAGTATTTGTTCTTAACAATGGGGAGTGCAATTTAAACTTTGGAGACCAAGTGGGACACTTGCCAAATGCTTTAGACTAAGTAAAACATTTTACTAATGTCAAATAATAAAATGTATTTTTTCTACATTCCCCAAACTAATGGCATATACCAATATGTGCTTAGATTAGTCAGTTCCATTATAGTGAAGAATATAATTCAAATTCAGTGAGCCAAATTTTACACTAATTTGAACATTGAAAATTTGAAATTATACAACATTAATATACTTTATGAAGAAAATTTTAGATAATTCCCTCCACAAAAAATAAAATCAAGAACCTTATAATTTCAAGGCTGGAAAACTGAAGTTGCCACTATAGTTAGATAAATATGCTCTTATTAGTTTCCAATGTGCTACACTTGTGTTTACCGATGAAGGATTTCTGTGAGTAATTGTGGTGACTATTGGGCTATTTTGACACTAACAGCTATTGAAGTCAAAATTAACTTTTACAACTATAACAATGTCAACCAAAGCTCATCAAGTAATGATTCTAATTATGGTTCTGAAACATTGTGCCTGACAATAACATTAACTATCATGAAATGCTTTAAGAAAGCAAAATGACACTGTGACACATTGTATTGTTACTTTAGGTCACATCTTTTGAAATATTAAAGTTAGTGTGGAGAAAATAAAATGTGGCATTAAGGTAAGGTATACTACAAGGATTATATATTTGGATATTTTGAAAATGTGTTCTTATTTTCATTTATCCTCTGATACATTTCATATATTATTTAATTTTAAATTTATCTCCATGTTTTTATTCCACCAATTAAGGAACAAATAGAATATTTAATATGAGGCCTTCAAAAACATTTTCCTTAAATGAAATATGGCTTCCCTGGAATTCTCAAATGTCTACAATACATTCACATATGATTTTAAAGCAGAATTACTAATTGTATTTGACTTGATTGGAATTAAAATTTGTTAGCACCTGCTAGGTATTCATCAGCTGCACAGTGGGAACTTGTAGCCTAGTGAATCTAGACAAATATTTAAAAGTTGGTAATGGATAATTCAGCAGTTAAAATTATATATGGACATTTTTGCCTGACAATTTATGTTTCAATAATTTTTTTTCAAATATGTCCCAGAATTACCACCCTCAAGGAAACATGTATTATTTACAATTCTGTCCCAAATTTCTAAACATATGTCTGTTTATTAAGCCAAAAGTAATGGCAAAACAGCAATTTACCAATTCCTAAATTAAGTTGCTGATTATAGATTACTCTTAAAGTTAGTAATGAAAACAAGGTGATTTGAATTTTTTTGAATATTGTTGCTTGCTGGACAAATAACAGTATTTCTGAATTTCTGACATGTACATATCACAAAAAGGAATAAGGCTGTTGGGTTTTTTTTTGGTAGTAATTTCTGGTAGGAAATAAAGGGGTTGATATTAGCAAACATTTTTCCTTGTTAATACAATGTGTTTGAGATTTCAAATAAGTTTCCATTTTTTTTCTGACATAAATCTGTAAACACACAAGGTAACAATTCATTCAAAGCTTGAGATAAATGTAGTCAATATCTTTTCTGGAAAATGTATTTTCAAGAAATAGATTATTTTTATATGTGATTACAGGTAGTCTCAAATAACACATTTCAATGTACCTATATTGCAAACATAATGTGTACAACATAGAATATCTCCTATCTTTTTCAATGCCACATTGTGATATTTAAAGTCAAAGGAACTGCCATTAAACCCTGTCTAAACATTTTATTTTATTAAGTTATTCAGGAATAGTCTTTTAAATTAGAAATATCACCTCACCTCCCACCACTGACACAAACACTGAGTTTATTTATATTCAAGATTTAATTCTCTATTTTGAATAATTTAAATTTAAAAGATATTTAAACCAAAGAAAATAAATTTGAATCCTTTTAACACAGGTGTAGTGTCTGTCTTTTTTAATTATTACATTCCAAATGACTACAACAGTGCTTGGCTGGTGGTTGGCATGCCATAACTATTTGTGGACTAAATAAACACATTATTCTTATAAACAAATCTGATAGCTACATGATCTTGGCCAACTCCACTTCTTCTGGTCCACTCATCTTTAAAGTTATAAAACAGTTAAAATCATTCAATGGAATATTTGATGTTTATAATAGAACTCATACAGGCGAAAGCACTAACAGCTACTGAAGTCAAAATTAATTTTTGACTAACATAAGTTCTATGTTAGTTTGAGACATGAAAGCCCTAATTAAAGAACATGGAGTAAATAACATTATTCTTATTATGTTGTTTTGAATATATGTTTTAATGACTTGCCTCTACTGATATTTCCTTTTTGACTTTCACTATTTATCTTCTCCTAGAAATTTTAGATGTATCCTTAAATCAGCTTTTAAAAAAGTCAGCTTTCCTGTTGGGTGAAGAAAAATAATGTTCCAAAAAAGCCAGTCTAAATAAAAAGATGCATCCTAGAGCTTTGCTTTTTTAGCTGTCGGTACTGGCTGGCCAACACTCAGGCTGGTGCACATGTGTGTGTGCGTGCACACACACACACACACACACACACAGCATCAAACCAGGATGGTTTTGCATAATGACTCTAGAAGTCATTGTATACCACAGACTGAGAAAGATTGGTATTTTAAAAGTCCTCTTGCCTTATATAACTTTGAAGAGAAAAATTTAAAAGATAGCTAGGCTTCTAAACAAGTGATTGGATGGCAGCAAAGGAGATTTTAAAAATGTTTTTCTAGACATCGTTAAGCTAGTTTCATGTTTATCTTAGTTTTGTTCTGTGTTCCCTTTTAATGATATGTGAAGTCTTAACTAGCAAAAAAATATTTTAATGAGCTTTCATTATTTTAACTACCAAGAAAAAGCTACTTGCTCCATATAGATATCATAAATGATCATGTCTACACCATAATTAGTCTATATCACTAGTACTTGATAAATGTATTACAAGTAAAAATTTAAGCAGGTTTGACAATATTTATAAGAAAACGTGACTTTCTTAATAATATTTACAGATCATGCCTTCATACACGAAGAAAATGAGTTTCAGAGGGGTTAAATGAATTGCCAACTTTTCACAGAGAGCAAGAGAGGTTGAAGTGGATTTTGAACTAGTTTATTATCAATGCTGATGTTTTGTTTATTCTAACTACACTGCCTCACACATAGTGACAGACTTCGTCAAATAAAATCCCTGAAAATACACATCCCTGGCTATTTCAAGTTGTATGTTATTGTGAGACATGAAAACACTAATTTTTTGACTTACTAGATGAATGAACACATATGTAAAGTAATATTTATTAATCATTAATCACAATAGTTATTTTATCTAAATATCATACTAAGGGCAAAAACATTTTTAAAAGTAAGTTGATTTTTCCAAAAGGTGGTTGAAAAGTTTGATCACTTACTAACACCTTCACATTTTATTTGGATAATAGCACTAGATATTTTTCACTTATCTTCATAACCATGTAGATATAGTGTTGTGCTCATTTAAAATAATGATAAATGAATAAACTAATTTTCAGAATGATAAAGCAATTTGTCAAATATCTCAACTCTGATAAACATCTGACCCGTGTCTCTTGATCAAAAGCTTTATTTCTCTCCACTGAATTATCGATTGTTAATCTAGTAGTCTGAGAACCTCTGAAATTGTATGTATAACTCTGTGTGGACTGTTGAGGGAGAAGCTTCATAACTTTCTACAACATCTCAACAGACTTGATAATTCAAAATTCTTAAGAACCACAGATGACACTTTTATAAACATTATATACAATAGATTTACATACTTTCAACTGTTGTTTGTTTAGTTTGGCTGCATTCACAATAATGGATGATACATGACTGTAGTATTTCTTCAATATTCCAGATTGACACTGAATTTTAAATACAATCTATTGAAATCTAACGACTACGTTAAGCACCACTTAACTGTGGATATTCAATGCCTGAGATTACTCAGTGATGGATAACCCACACATCTTTTATAGACTGATTTATTCTTAGTGTCCTCCAGCAAAGCTATCAGGCATGCTTGGGACAGCTGAAGGGCACTGCACTGAGAGAAAGAAGGGGTGGCATTCCATGGAAGTCATGATGGTGTTCTTCACCAATTCTTGTAGCACTGGGAGGCACTCTGCTCTGAATTAAAGGAAGCATGATCAGTATTGTCCTCAAAGAGAGTGGGCTCTGTTTTTGTTTTCAGCCCATTCCCTCTTTATGAGTAACAGGTGGAAGGTTTCCCCAAAGCTCCTGCAGCATGCCAGCTCCTGAGTAGACTGAGCAATTGTCCTCAAATATACCAATACCCTAGACAAATCAAATCAGAAACCATACTCCATCACTACCCCCACCACCAAGAAAAGTGCCACATCAGAATTGGTAAAAGCTGTTCCCTGGGTTATTTAAATAGGTAGCCAAGGTTAAGAACTTCTTTGTTCAGTAAAGCCATCCTAGGCAGGCAAAATCTCATGAGACGATATTAACACCTATAGAGGACTTGCTGAGTATCATTTCCAGATAGGAATGTTAAAAGCCTTTGTTTCTTTATTGCTGTTTTTGGTACCAGCAGCCAGCTAACACAGTTAGCAGTGGCTTCAGACCTCTCAGGGGATCTACAAATCTCTCACTAGCTCACCAGATTGCCTTGATCACAGGTTGCTGGGCCTGTGTGGACCATGATTACAAATTTAAGAAACATATACAATTTTTAGCCCTTTGTGAATGGGAACCTCAATCTGACTTTAGTACATCCAACTTTTGTAATGGTTTTAGAAATAATTTTCTGGGAAAAAAAAGAAGACTCTGTATTTTATGTTTGGCTATTTGTTTAAAAGTTGAATATTGTGCAAAACGTACTCATCTATTACAACTTGTTCAATCTTATCTATCTTTTGTCAGAGTGACATAAGCCTCTCCTCCTACAAGGTAAAATAGCTATGCTAATTTGTTAGCCCTTTTGTCATCTGGTTATCAAAAGCCATGAGTGACACTTAGGATTTGAGAGCATGCAAATTTTTTCTTAATCTTTATGTATTCCCTGAATTGTCAATTACACTTAAGAAATGAAAAGAAAGAGAAAGCATTATTTCCAACAAATAAGCATAACTGACAATTTTTTTTCAACTACAATATTGTTAATTGTTGTTTTTTTTTCATTTATAGTGAATATCATTCATGTTGTCCACTATAGGAAAAAAAATTATCCCTAGGGCATTTCCCTCTAGCTATTCTAGTTTTAGCCATATCACTCACTGTAACAGATGAGATTAACGCAGCTTTTCAACCATCTTTAGGAAGAATATTCAGATGCTTTAGCAGCTGCCCAGCTTCTTAAGAACTCACTAATCCTTTAATCTCCAGACACTTTTTTTTCATAAAAGATTCACAAGCAAAACAAATGCAATATGGATGAAAAAATTTAATCAGAATGCTTAAAATGCAATTACATTCATCAGGGTGTTCTGTTAGGCTGGGTATTAAATCTGGGCTTTATTCAATATCCTCCTTTTGTTATAAAGCAATATTTTTCCACTCTGCAAACCACCTGATCCCTAGGCTAATGTCCTCTCAGCTTAAATATTAAAAAGAGAGAGCACTATGAAAAATGAGCTGGAGAAATATTCCTCTTATTTCAGTGGAAAAAGTTCAAACCAGTCTCTTCCTGAAATCTTGTCTTATAAATGACCAGATAATTTGACCACCTGGAATTCTAAAGTTACCCTTTCAAACAGTGGCTGCGGGATCATTATCCTACTTTAAATGTCAAATGTATATCCTCCTACACACCTCCTCAATTGAGTAAAAAATGTCAACAATTTCAACTTGAAAATAATAGTCTATTGTTCCCTAATTCGGCATTTGCAAAGTCTGAAAGCAATGCTGATTTCTTCATGCAAGCACAGTAGCCTGAAACGTTTAAAAAAATCCATCTTAGTTATATTTCTCCAGTTCTCTATTTCAAGTCTAATAGCATTCAACTGTAACAATAGCTTTGAAATAAAGAGCTGTCCAGCACAGCATGATTTGAAACAACTGAGTGCTTCTTTTAAGTCCATACCCTAGCTATAACATGGTGGTTGGAGTTTTGTAAGACATATGGAAGTTAAGTGAAGTAGTGGAGGAAGTTCAAGGATTTCCTCTGACAAATGCCATCCTCGGAGTAAGAGAAACTTAGTCCATAAATGCAGACACACTAACATCTTAAGCTGTGCTTAACATTTAATGGATTCTTTGTAAAATTAGTAAGTGGCCCAATTATGCAGGGAGTCAGTTTGCCCTATGTTTCCTCCTAAAATGAGTTTGTGCAAATAAAAAATAATTAAATTTAACTTTTCAATTCCAATGTTTCCACATTAGATGAAAACAGAAACAATTGAGCAGTGAATTATCATAGTCCTATATTCAGTCAACAAGCGGTTACAATAACCAACAAGTGGTTACTACAATAATGTTAAAATCTATCATACATAATTAATTCATTTGCCACTCGTTATGCTGCCAACTGAGCCCACATGAAGTTACAATAAGGACTTGCAAGAAGATTTAAGGTTTCAAATGGCCCAATGCACAACTGACTGTAAGTTATCTATAAAGGCTAGACAATGGCCACAGGCAAAGATACTATACAGCAAGCTTGTCCAACCTGCAGTCCACAGGCCGCATGTGGCCCAGAACAGCTTTGAATGTGGCCCAAAACAAATTCGTAAACTTTCTTAAAACATTATGATTTTTTTTTGCAATTTTGTTGGCTCATCAGCTATGGTTAGTGGTAGTGTATTTTATGTATGGCCCAAGATAATTCTTCTAATGTGGCCCTGGGAAGCCAAAAGATTGTACACCCGGCTACAGCAATCACTTCTATTACTGGTAGCGCAATTATTGAGGCTTTCCTTTGTGCCAGGTTTAATATGCACTAACTGATTAAATTTTCATAATAGCGTGATGCCATTGTGTGTATTATACAATTTCTCATCTAGGCCCTTTTTGTCTAACTTTGATATATGTGGTTATAGTAATTACTCTTGTTGCAGATAAGAAAACTAAGAAGTAGAAAAGTTATATACCTTGATCAAGGCCATACTAAAAGTAAGAGAGACAGAGCGGGGCTTCAAACCCAGGCCGTCTGGCTTAAGACCCCATGTTCCTAATTCTCCAGACTAATTCTGCCTTCCAAATTCATCCTGTATCCTCTATTTAATTTCCTATCTAGGCCTGTTTGTCACAAGTTATTTTGAAGCATACAGTTTAAAATATTATCTACCTGATATTGGCTCAACAAGTAGAATATTTAGAAACACAGCCCCTAGCTAAAGTGGGTCCATTTCTGGGTATAAAGGTTGTACCACCTTGTGTCATCTGTGGGATAGGCCACATCCAGACACAGCATAGCCTGTATGACACAGAAGGAAATAAAAACAAAACAAAACAAAAAACTTGCAAGTAATATGGTGTGACAAGACTTCTCCTTTATATGGAAATTGCGATTGAACCTGGAATCATGGCCTGTCTTCTAGTCTAGCCTAATGGAGTAAAATGACACAAGTCCATTGCTTTCTGGGCTTGTAAGTTTCTCAGGTCTCTCAAGGCTGCATTGACCCCCTGACTTAGGGACTGCCTCTTTAGGAACTGGGAAGCAATATCTATTAATGTGTATCCTCATGTATCATTGTTCTGTTTATGGATAAACTGAAGGGAGAACAATCTTGAACCTATTCAAAGATGTCAGTCTTACAATACCGCAAAGCCGTATTGGTCTTTGTGGCCAATCCTGCCACAAAAAATACTATGCAGGGAAGAATCCAATAGACTAGAGATTAGGCACCTGGAAGTCACCCAACACAGTATAGCGTATTCTTGGACCTCTTTCTTGAGATTTCAAATATGAGGGGTGGTGGAGTGTAATGCATGAATAACAAATATAATATACCAAAATAAAACAGTAGTTTATCAGCTGGTATGCAACTAGCAGATGCTCAGCTGAGCTTGACATTTGTCACTTTTTATTCTTTATGGTACATAAATTTGTCTCCAAAGTGATTGGTATGTCATTGAGCAAACTACATACAAAATGACTTTTCTCAGCAGGTAATGGTTCAAATTTTATGCAAAACCTAATGATTTTCACATTCATCTATTTTTTAAATCCCTGCTAATTCTTAGACTGTGGAAAACTATGAATGGTGTGTATGTAACCAATAAACCAATAAGTATAGTGTTTTATTCCTATGCAGAAATATGGAAGCCATATTTTCCTGATAGATATCAACATGAAAAAGTATTATGACTAGATAGTTCTGCTTTATAAATAGTATGCATGTATTATTTATTACCAAATCTGAGACAATTTTGATAGTGGAACTATACATTAATAACTAATACTAGAAAAACAGATGGGAGTATTCTAAGCAAGCTTGTGCATGGTTACCATATTTATAAAGTACTACAGATTAATTTGTACTTTTATTGTATATGATTCGAAGTTTGAAATATAATTCCTACTTCTATATTAACAATGAATTAAAGCAATTTCAATGAATCAGTAGTACTGAATTATTATAGTAATAACACATAATTATTTTTTCTGTGCAATGTTTAATTATTAAAGTTGATATCTATCTTGAGCAAGATTCCTTTAAAATAGACATACGGTGCTAGCTCTTAGATTTCCAACTATGCCCAGATCCTTTATAGACGTATTTAAATATACTTATTATTGTTTGAGGATGTAGAGAAACCTACTCATTATTTTTGTTTCTTTCTTTTAAGGCAAGATTTGGTTTTTCTTTTTACTATTAATATGAAAAATTACTAACATCTCTTTTATAAAGATAAAAGCATACTTAGCCACCGAATGGCATTTTTATTAAGATCATCTTTCTATATTGGCATTTCAAAGAGTAGAACCAGAAGTGTATCTTATTGCCCAGCAAAATGCAAATATAAATAAGGTGGAGAATGGCACATTTTACGCATAAATAGCATGTTCGGTTTTAATAATGACTACAGGATAAAACCACAAATTATTCGAATAAGGGTTTCTCCATGGATCTCAGCTTATTAATCTCTCGCTAGGCTGTTTAAAAATATATACAGAATTGACCAAACTGTTTTCAAGAGCCTGCCTGCAACTATGACATTGATGCTTTTAACATTTCTATCTTCCATCCAACCTTCTATGCTTCCATCGCCATTTGCATAGAACCATATATTTATTCACTGAAAGTTACCAGTTCTTAATTACCTTTTGTTTCCATTTAAGCTATGGTGGTAAGCAGTGT
This sequence comes from Pongo abelii, assembly GCF_028885655.2. NCBI lineage: Eukaryota > Metazoa > Chordata > Mammalia > Primates > Hominidae > Pongo > Pongo abelii. Next base: position 115,198,296 of record NC_071996.2, read on the forward strand.
ATTCTAATATTAGCAATAATCCAATGAGAATTCCCCAAAATGCAATGCTTTATGTTGGTGCTTAAATTGTATTATATGTTGAGGTTAGTCTTTGAGTTCTTCCACTTTAAGTTATTGTTCTCTTATTCTCTAAGAAGCAGTATATATGCTTCTTATTACATATACATATTCATATACATATTCAACATATATGTATGAGTATATATGTTGAATAATTTTTCAACTTGTGTTGAATATATATATGTATATATATGTAGGGTTTACTCTCTCAAACAACATACAGTCAAGCAGAGAACAAAGGTAATTAGATATGATCTCAGATATTTAGAAGTATATTAAACAACAGGGTACAGCTTTCTACAGGCATTCAGAAGCCAGAACAGATGTCTAGTTGGGATAATTAGAGAAGATATTGATAAGTTAACAATTGACAGAGATGGTGGAAATATTCATTTCAGCTGGGGGAGCTGTCACGTATGATTACAAGGAGCAAGGTGTTTGGAGAACAGCATTAATTCATATGGCTGGTAGGTATTTGACATGTAGGGTCAGAGTGGCAGATGAGGCTGTTAGGGGCCAGATCATGGCTTAGTCATCAAGAGTTCAATATTATCTACAGACAGGTAAGACAGCACTATCTAAAATTATTTTTCTTTTTATTAGAACTGCAAGATAATCTAAAACTAAGTAATAATGTCAATTATATTAAGACACTGAAGAGTTTAGATTCTGATGTGTACACAATTATATGTATCAGGTTTAAGGCAGCACATTTGGACCTTGCAATTTGACTCAAAGCTTGTTTTGACCCTGCTCTCCCCGACAGTCAATACAACTGATAATCTGCAGCTTATCTTAAATTGTCTCAGATACTCATATTCAAAATAAATTGTTACCTTTAGAACTAACCAGCCTGCAATAAAACTAACAACAGATAAAGTGTAGTATACAACACTTTTTGTTTTGAATAAAAATTGAAAATGATGTACAAAATTTGACTGAACAAAATGGAACTCCATAGAAAAAACTGTAAAAGAAAATTCACAAGTGAAATAACCCATTAGGTAATATGAACTAATGATTCAATTCATGGTGTTAAGGTCTTCAAGAAATATAATTTATTTAATGAAAATAAATTCGAAAGAAAAAATCAAAATGGAAAAATTACATGTCAAAAATAGGTTAAGAAATTAAATTAGCTTAATCCAATTCAATCCAGAAAACAATTTAAAAATATAACTAGGTCAAAATATCAGAAGCAAAGCATCTCTGGGTCAAAATGATGCGGCCCAATTATTTTAATACACTAGAGTTTTCCTCTTTGCTAAACTAAAAGCCCTGGCTTCTTGTTCATGTTTAGGTAATGGGGATGTAGCACAAGTTCTAAAATATGGTAACAAATATATGTAAGTTGAAGAGCATGTTTGCTGTAAAACATAATCTTGTGCATCATCAAAAAATAATCATTGTTATAAGGATCACGTGGTATATTTTGGGATAATATTTATATCCCATAAAATAGCCCTTGCCTTCAAAAGGTGTTTGATCCTATTGTGATAAGAGAATAGTGAAAAAGCAAATAAGAGATATATGCATTGAATTCTTAGAATACAGAAATTTCAAGACAAATTTCTTGAGAATAGTTACTCAAGAATTTTTTTAATCAAAAGCTAAAGAGATATGAGCAAAGGCTAAATATTCTACATTTTACTTTTATTAAACAGTCTGAATATCTACCTTGATGAGTGCTTTTATTAAGCCCAATAAGACCTTTACTGATATTTTCTTCTATAGAGACATCCTGTGAAATAGTCACAGAAAACAATAAAAATATTAACAAGCTTCAACACGAATTTATGTCACTATTGTCATCATCTGTAACTTTCATTCAGTTTACAATTCTTCCACTCTAGTCCAGGCTCCTATCATTCTATGTCAGTCTCTTTTGGTCTTTGAATGCTTCCAATAGCTTCAAATTTTAATTCATTTATTACTTGCAGATTAATCACCCAAAAACACTACTTTTCATACATTGCCCCATGCTGAAGTCATGGAAAAGCTCTCTGACTTCAGTAAAATTAAAAATGAGGAAAACATTTAAATCTTTTTAAAAAAATGACTTGGGGCCAGTATTGGTACATTTTAATATAGAAAAAGATGATTGATAGTATGCTGAATCGGCACTGACACTGGCCTTAAGCTAGAAAACACTACCCTATATAAAATCTTGGACATAATTTTATTTGGGAGAAGGGTTTGGTAAGTATTATTTTAGTCTACTGCAGTTAAGTAGGTCCTTATGCAATATCATCAATTGGTTCTTGGAAACTGTGACTTTTAAGTGAAATGACATACAGCAGGTCCTCAAATAACACTGTTTAGTTCAACATCATTTCCCTATAATGTTGATGAGAACAAAAACTACATTAAGTGAGGACTTACTGTACATGGTACAATGGCCAACTTTTTTTTCTTTTTTTGCCATTGCCATCACTAAGCTATCTACTCTTCAATAGATACACAAAAATTTTTTTTTTTTCCTGATGGCCTACATTTATTTAGTTTGTCTAAATATGTAGGAAAAAAAGATGTTTCATGTTTGTCCTTTGGGCTCCTACTACTTGCTGCAAAAGATTCAGCTTTTCTCAGCTCAATACTACCTAAACAAGAAGTGAGTTGCATGATCCTTTCTCTGTAGCTATTACTGTCAGCTAGAATTTATAGGTATGCTCTATTAAAAAATAAATAATAGATACCATCACCTCTGGCATACTATCTTAACTTCCTAAATTTTTCATGTGACTGTTGTTGGTCTAATAGTCTTGTCATCACAGCCTACTACTGGATCTAGTACTGTCGATTTGTGCTTCCCTTTTACTGTCATCCCTTTCTGTGTTTGGGGAAACGCAGGTCTTGCTTCTGAAGGTGGCATAAAGAATAATATTAAGTAGAACAGTCTCTGAGATTTCACAGAGCTTCCCAGTGCTTATGGTTTTAGGCTGGAAATAGAGATCAGATTCTTGCATAATTGTGTGAAAGAGACTGGATCATCAACAGATTTTGCTCTTTTTTTTCTTCACTTACCTATAGCACCTCAATGAGTGAATAGGTCCAGAGTGAGCAGTCTATGTTGCCTTTCTTTTAACTGGGAATCCATTCTCTATCCATTTTAGGTCAAAACGTTTATTCCAAGGTGACAACTTCAGTCATATGTTTCTGAAAACCTCTTTGGTCTACTTGTATGACTTGCATTAAAAATTATTGCTCCCATGGCTGTTGAAACTCTGTTGATAACCTCTGGCAGATTCAGACCATTACTCTGTTAGGCACACTAATTAGTTCTTGATGACCCAGTCCTGGAGATCATTAGCCTCTTTCCTTTCAAAAAGAACTACACACTCCTCAGTTATATGGAGGCAGTGGTCTGAGGTACCGCCTTTATACAAAATTAGTTATTGACTGCTAAGCAGTAACAAGCATTCCCAAATGATTCCTCTTACCTTATTCCAAAGCATACACAACAAAAACTCCCCTGCAATTATCAGAAATATATGTGTTTTTTTCTATTTAGGACTTTATACTATTATGATTATGATAGACAATAATCCAATTAGTTACATTTTGCCACAATTTGTCAACATGTACAAAAGAGGACAACAATGACTCAATAAAAAGCAATACATTAGTTATAATGACTTAAAAAGGAGCCATCACCAGATGCCACTGTGAGATTGGTTATGTGTGTTCAGAAAAGGGGCTTTAATTCTTTGTTCAAACAACAGATATTTTCTCATTCTTAACAATATGAACCTTTTAACCCATTTGGACCATTTGAACATTAACCTCCAAGGAAAATAGTAGATCTTATCAACCCAAAGGAACAATGTTATGGTGTTTGAATTTTCTCAAATTGTTGCTTGAGAATATAAATTGCGTAACAACAATAAAAATTAGACCTAGACCTATATTTTATGAAACTACAAATCTCTTTTCAGAAAATATAGAGATGATTATCAGAACAGTTTTATCATCTACAAAATCAAGGAATCTATAGTTAGAAAGCCTCATTATTTGAGCAGGAAAAATAAACTTTGTGTTAATTCTCATATTATCATATGTGTAATTTGGATATTTAATCGTTAAATATTATATTGAAGTATGCCATACACGGAAAAATGATGAAATCAGAAATATGTTCATCAATTTTCACATTTCTTTAAAAAGGGCAAAACACTCGTGTAGTCACCACCCTGTTCAAGATATAAAACACGGTCAGTGCTGAGTTCCTTTTGTGTCCCTTCGCAATCGCTACATCCTCACCTTTCAAAAGGCAATGCCATCATGACTTCTTGAAGCACATATTAGTTTTACCCAATTATAAATAAACTATATAAATGAAATGACAGAGTTGGTATGCTTTCATCTCTATTCTCTTTCACTCAACATTATCTTTGTAAGATTCAACCCGTGTTGTACAAAAGACAGTATTCCATCCACTTTCATGACTGTATAGTATTCTATGTGTGCCTATAATAAAATTAATCATCTCAGCCTACTACTGATTGAAATTTAGGTTGTTAGCACCAATAATGCTACCATGAATATTCTTAAGCTTGTCCTTTGAAGTGTGTGTGTGTGTGCATTTGTATATGTGTGTGTATGTGTATATGTGTAAATTTCTTTTGAATATAAACATAAAAGTGAATTCTAAGTTTCTAGATCACATGTCAGGCATATTATACCTTTAGCCGCTATTGCTACGCAGTTTCCCAAAGTGGATGTACCAATTTAAACTCCCACCTATAGTGTATATGAGTACCCATTCCTCCATGTACTCAACAACATTCGTTACTTTAAGCCAGTCTGGTGGATACATGAGAGTACTACACTCTTACTTTAATTTGCTTTTTTTAATCTGATTATTAATTATGTTGGGAAGCTTTTCATGTATATAGTGGGTCTTTGGATATCTTCTGTTGGAGAGTGCTCCTTCAAGATTTTGCACATTTTTTATTGAGTCACCTGTCTTTGCCCTAAGGAAATGTAGAATTCCTTTTTATATTTTGGATATAAGTCTTTGCCAGTTATAAACATTTGAAAAGTCTCCCACTAAATGACTTTTCTTGTCACTCTTAAAATTATGTCCTTTGATGAATGAAGTTCTAATTTTAGTATAAGATTTATCAATCTTTTGCTTCATAATTAGTGGATTGGTATGTATACATGTGTATGTGTGTCTTCAAGGTAATAAAGATATTCTCTTGTTTTCCTCTAAAAGTTTTTTACCTTTAACATTTACATCCACAATCTACCAGTAATTGATTTTTGTCTATGGTGTGAGATTTGAATCAAGACAATTTCTACACAGATATCTCATTATTCCAATAACATTTATTAAAAACACTGGCCTTCATCCACTTTTCTCCTCCAGTACCAATTCTTTCATAAAGACTCCATCTATGTGAGAATTATATTACTTTGTCTATTTCTCTGCCCTTTTACCAATAATAGGCATACAGTGTACCGTAGCTTTATGATGAGTCTTAATATCCAGTAGTTTTAGTCCCCCAAATTTGATCTTTTTCTTCAAGAATATTCTGTTTGTTCTTGGACCTTTGCAATCTTTATGTTTATTTTCCTAGCTAGGGAAATTGGGAAAGGAAAAGAAATAAAGGGTGTAAAGAGAAAAAAGGAAGAAGTGAAACTATTATAATTTGCAGATAAGATACTTATGTATGTAGAAAAATCAAAAAGATTCTACAAATGAATGATTAAAATTAATAGGTGAATTTAGAAAATCTCAGGATACAAAGTCAGAATGAAAAACTACTTCATGGGTACAATGTACCTTATTTGGGTGATGGGTACACTAAAAGCTAAGAATTAACCACTACACAGTGTACCCATGTAACAAAATTGCATTTGTACTTCTTAAGTATTATACTACAAATTGCCTACCTAAAAACAATATAATGAAAAATATTTCAGTTTTAACCTTGGTTTAAAAATTACTATGGAAACATAATTCCCAATGACTGGAAGTCTGGTGTCAGTCTAGGAAGTCCTCATAGGTTACTTAATCCTCAGATAATACCCTTTCTGATTTCAATTAGGCAATTACAGCCCAGAGCTGTGAAGTCTGGGGAATGTTCTTCATTAAGCCACTTTTCTCAGCCCTAGCTAGTCTTGTAATTTCTATTTATTTATTTATTTATTTATTTAGTTAGTTAGTTAGTTAGTTAGTTAGTTGAGACGGAGTCTTGCTCTGTCGCCCAGGCTGGAGTGCAGTGGCACGATCTCGGCTCACTGCAAGCTCTGCCTCCCGGGCTCATGCCATTCTCCTGCCTCAGCCTCCTGAGTAGCTGGGACTACAGGCGCCCGCCACCACGCCCGGCTAATTTTTTGTATTTTCAGTACAGACGGGGTTTCACCGTGTTAGCCAGGATGGTCTCGATCTCCTGACCTCGTGATCCACCCGCTTTGGCCTTCTAAAGTGCAGGGATAACAGGCGTGAGCCACCGAGCCCGGCCTAGTCTTGTAATTTCTTTCTAGTCCGAAGGAAAGAAAGCAGACTCCTGGAGACAGTAAGGCTATGTTTCCATGGCTTATCTCATTTCTTCCAGAATATTTAAATTTGATACAACTATTATTAATATGGCTGTTTCAATTTTTATGAACATATGAAACTAGATTTTCAACAATATGATAGAAAACAAAGTAGAAGAAATAACGTAGGAGTACTTTTGGTGTTGTACAATCAACAAATTTAGATCTTTAGTAAATCTCAGATTTACTATCTCGAATTCAGAACTTTAGACAAAATTATTTAAAAAGTTATTATATGTAATATAATTGTATGTTATAATATTTCAGCTTTCAGGTTGTTAAAATGTATATCTTGAAAATATTCTGGCATATGGTTGTCAGGTAACATTTCTAGGAATTCCTATATTTTATTCTGAGTTTTTGTTCCTCTGACTCTGTGTATATCTCTGTGTGTGTGTTTGTGTGTGTGTGTGTGTGTCTGTGTGTGTGTGTGTCTTAGGTAGTGTTTCTTTAATAAAAGAATAACGATAGTTTTTGCAACTGATATTTTAAATGTCCTTCCTTTGCAAAATAAAAAGTTGGCAGTCATACTTAAGTTCCTCCAATTAAAAGAAAAAATTTCTAGTTCATAGAATCTGTTAAGTCCAATAAGTGTTGCTATAAGAAACGCTTTTAACTTATGTATATATCCTGAAATTCTGCTCCTAAAAGTCCCTTCACCCTAAAAAATCCTCACAGCAAACTGGAAGAGCAACTGAACTACAATACATTTTAAACGACATTGCCTCTTGCTCAAATAACTTGAAAATTACTTTTTTTTTTCTCCTTCTGCTTTTCTTCAGCATGGTTTCTGAATTTTAATCAAAACATAAAAATACAAAAGAATAAAAGGAATAACAGAAAATCTAATTTGGAATAAAAACAAATGACAATTGGATAAACCTCAGCATATTCTGGGAAATGTTAAAAGCATCCTTTCAAATAAATTATTTGCCAAATTTGAATACGATTTACCTACCTGAAACTGTTTCATTCAGGTAAAGTCTATTACAAAGGTATACATGAGATTATAGGTTAATGTTTTACACATTATGACAAGTAGCTCAAGAGGCAAGATGATTGTCTGAGAAAAGGTAATTTGAAAGTACTGAATTCTCCGCTATTGGTAAATGCATGTATTTATTATAGTAAGAGTGAAGCACACGGTAAGAATCTCACAACTATAAATCCTCTGTCATCTGTATGAGGAAAATGTTGAGTACCTCCAGGATCTGAGAAGTTATCATTAATAGATGGCACGAGGAATGTAAGCGTGCTTCTAATTCTGTAATTTGAAAGCATGCATATGTTTCTCGATGTAACACACACATTTATTCACTCATAGACAAAGCTGCAGTTATGTTCACACACATAACGTCTTAGGGAAATAAGACTGAAGGAGGTGAGAAGAAAGAGAGTGTGAAAGAGATGAAGAAAGAGATGGAGAAAAGGAGAGAGAGTGCACAGTGATACTGAGACCAAGAGATGGAGGAAAAGGCCTGCATAAAGATGACTTGGCTGATGCACACAGTGAGAAAAAGCAATGAGCTGATTGGAAGACTGCACAGTACCCTTAGAGTCCCGTAGACAGTTCCATAACCAAAGTTAATTGCTTTGATCCTCCAATGTTTTTGACATATAAAAGTATATTCAGTAAATTAACTTCCCTAAATCTGAAATTTAAAGCTTATGAAATTAAAAGTCAAAACAAATGTTTGAAGACTAATCAAAATAAAGTCCTCAGCATGGTTTGATTTAGACCATTTTGTACTAGCTTGCCAAAATTCTCTATTGAGTTAAATAAGGAATGTAACTAACTAAAACTGGGAACAGAGTTAATAAAATCATGGCTCACAAAAAGCCATTTTTTTTTTATTTTGGCCAGCAATAAAATCCTTGGCTAGCATTTCTCTGTTAGCTATAACAAAAACCTAGTTGTAAATAAGAAACAAAATTTTGAGATAGATGTTAGCTGTAACATAGAAATATACTTTCCATTAACAATCTAGCATGTTGTATGGTTGTTCTACTCCAAAAGGCAATGTATCTTTTTATTTATTCATTCATTTTTTGAGATGGAGTCTTGCTCTGTCGCCTGGGCTGGAGTGCAGTGGTGCGATCTCCGCTCACTGCAACTTCCACCTCCCTGTTGAAGCGATTCTCCTGCCTTAGCCTCCCGAGTAGCTGGGATTACAGGCATGCACCACCACACCAGGCAAATTTTTGTATTTTTAATAGAGACAGTGTTTCATCATGTTGGCCAGACTGGTCTTGAACTCCTGACCTCAGGTGATTCACCTGCCTCAGCCTCACAAAGTGCTGGGATTACAGGCATGAGCCACTGTTCTTGGCCAGCAATGTATCTTTTAATGCAACATGATAATGTTGTCCTCTGCCTCTGCAGCCTTCCCAGACATATTACTAAAATTAATTCAATTTTAGCAATCAAAACTGTAAATGAATTTAGTTATTCAGCAATCAATGAAATCTAAATGAAGAATCACTGTTATCCAATTCCTCATGCATTCCCTTAAAATCTCTTTCTCTAGAAAAAGTCTTTAGATAAAGGCAGTTCACAAATATATGGCAACTCTAACTTATAACTTGATTATCATGTTATCACATCCCTATCTGGTTCACATAAATTATCTAACCTTTGTCAAATTAGAAAAATATTTGGATTCACATTTTTTAGGCTGAATTTCATGAATACTGTAATATACCTATTTTGTATTTTATAAGCTTAGATAGTAAAATTATTCAGGTAAATGACTATTCTTTAAAAGACGTGCTATGTTTAATAAAGTTTAATATTAAAATTCCTAAAAGTTAATTTCAAGTTCACTCCAGAGTTATGGAGCTATGTCTTCCTCTGTAAGAAATAATACACAATGAATCCTGACTTTGTAGTGAAACAATTCCTTCATTTTATTGTAGAAATATTTTGGGGGTGGTGACTCTGTGATTGCTTTGGAATTAAAGCAATCTGCTCATCACCTCATATTGGATATGAAAGCTGAAGGCAAGAATAATGCAAAGCACACATACAATTAGTAGGTTATATACCCAGAAGTAATCAGTTCTGTAAGACACACTTCTTCAATGTCCAATAAGCAGAAATGGTTAGCAGCAATGAAAAATAAATGTAAACGTTTTCCATTAACTTCTTTTCCTATTTCTGGTAGAAAAACCACAAATAAGTGATTCATTTCAAACATATTGGCAATGGTAAAACAAAGAAAAATTGTTAATGCAATCATTAAACTTATCTTACAAGTTTCTGTAATTGTGTAAAAACATAAATGGTGGTTATTATACGCCAAAACATCTCTTGTCATTCATCTTAAATATTTGTCAAAATCAATTTAATTCTGGAAGTCTATGCGAGAAAAGTCACAAGCCAACTGCTATTGTAAGTCACAAACTTCTTAGAAGAGCTCTTTCATTAGTAAGTAAAGTATACCATGATTGTATGATACTGGACATAGAGAAACAAGATTTGCCTTTCACTCTTTGTAATTTGACTTGTTTGTGCTTTTAAGTTACTCCAATTATTTTCTAATGTTCAACATTATTCTGATTAAATCCTAGCTACTGAGTCTTCAAAAGATTTTTATAAGCCTAACTCTTAAATTGCCGCTTTCTTTGTTTTTAGCAAGCACCAAGGAACTAATAAAACAAGTTTACTCATGTCAAATTTTAGATTAAAAACAGATTGCTCCTTTTATGTGATAACAGAGTTGAAGCAGGATGAAGTCACCTCAATTATCATTGTCCCTGGGTTTTATTGTACACTACTCATTTAAGACAAATAATTACCTAGGCCTCTTAGCTTGTGAGTGATTCACACATTATAAGTCTGTAATGTTCTGCATTTTTGCTCCCTTGCTAGTACAATTAAAGTTTATTGACAGTAAATATAGCAAATTTTAATTTTTGCCACATAAATACTTAGTGCTATGTTACTGACAGAAAGATGATTTCCCAAACCTTAGGAAATACTTGGCAATGTTTTATTTAAATATTAAAAATAGGAATATTCACTCCTACATTAACACTAGCATGTTATAATACTATCGTGGTGTTAGGGTCTATAATAACCATTAGAGAATAATTTGGAATGAAAATAAATTATTAATTAATTTTACTTCTCTGAAATAGAAAATACAACTCAAAAAGAATTAGGAAAAAACAAAGACAATATATTATATATATATTATACATATATATATATGTATATAATATAGTTTTTTTTTCTTTTTTTTTTGAGACAGAATCTCACTCTGTCACCCAGGCTGGAGTGCAGTGGTGTGATTATGGCTCACTGCAGCCTCCACCTTCTGGGCTCAAGCGCTCCACCTCAGCCTGATGAGTAGCTGGGACCACAAATTCATGCCATCAGTCCAGGTAATTTTTTTTTTTTTTTTTTTTACTTTTAGCAGAGAAGAGGTCTGGCTGTGTTGCCTAGGCTAGTCTAGTCTCAAACTCCTGAGCTCAAGTCATCCATCATCCTCCCATTTCAGCCTCTCGAAGTGCTGGGATTACAGACACGAGTCACTACACCCAGCCCAAAAACAATATTGATGGAACCCAAACACAATTTGAATACTGCCATTAACAATATAAAAAAAACCCTATAAATATTGGCTAAAGACTAATAATGAATTGTTTTTATAATTTTCTTCATCTCTCACAGGTGATACATGCACAATATGTTCACACACAAACACACACAAAGTCTTGGGTTATCTTTAAGAATTAAAAATACTCATTAAAAAGTTACAGAAAACGTATTCCTCTAGAATGGGTGGGATTTGAGGCTTGGAACAAAAAGGAAGCTACGACTAAACAAACAACTCAGTAGATGAAATGAATGTGTGTGATCAGCAAACAGCAAGGAAATGAAAAAACTAAAACAGAGGATTTGGAATGCTGACCAATGGGGTTATAAAATGAAATGCTAATTTTTTCACTACTATTAAAGCCAGCAAATGATCTTTTAAAAAATTTTAAAGCATAAGTAGGTAAAGTCATGTGAAATAAAGGACAATTCCTTTTCTTTTTCTGTATTCAGCATTATAAATTCTTTAAAGTTGTATCCAAGTTAATATAAAACATATTTATTCAAAAATTTTATTTAACCTTGCTGTTACTAAAATATTTAAAAACACTGATAAAAGGTAGCGCCATATCTCTCTTAAAAATCTCATTCAAGATTCTGATTGCATGACATGCAGAATAATCATTAGATCTAGCAAGTGTTTATTTTCAAGCTAGAACTCAACTTTTCCATTTTAATTTTTAACATATTTATCTTCTAAAGGGATAAAAACAATAACAAGTTTACAATAATTGTATGATGATAAAAATCACAGCTAATAGTTTGAGCCAAATTAATGCTATAACGTCTGTTTCTTATCAGCAGAAAATAAAAGAGTTTTTACACTATATTTTTAATTCAGTTGAAAATATATGCTTTGTTCTCAATTTTTTTCAAGCATTGTCTTAGATGAGAAAAGGCAATTTTCCAGAGATTCCTGTTCAAACATAACTTCTACAGAATCTGTTCATAAGTCAAAAGTCACTAGATTAATTCATGGAGACAACACTGCATAGTTGAAACTCTTGTCATTGCAATCACTGATTAAAACTATTTTCTTGGCTATATTTTTGTGAAATAAAAAAAGGAACTTTTAGAATAGGTGAAGAAGACTTCTAAATATATAGTAAAGATACTTTGCTCAAAGAATTTAAAATGGAATGAACTGCATAAAACTGATATATCAGATCATTATTTTATTTAGAAAAACGGGAATTTAATATGGTTCTATCTAAAAAATAAAGTGTGAATAAGATAATACCATAAAAGGAACTGTGCTGAAGAAAAATAGTGAGAGGTGAAGCCAGGTGGACTTCCTGGGTCAAGTGGGAACTTGGAGAACTTCTCTCTCTAGCTATAGGATCATAAATGCACCAATCAGCACTCTGTCTAGCTAAAGGATTATAAATGCACCAATCAGCACTCTGTAAAAATGCACCAATCAGCACTCTGTGTCTAGCTAAAGGATTGTAAATGCACCATTCAGCACTCTGTCTAGCTAAAGGATTGTAAATGCACCAATCATCACTCTGCAAAAATGCACCAATTAGCACTCTGTGTCTAGCTAAAGGATTGTAAACACACCAATCAGCACTCTGTAAAAACACACCAATCAGTGCTCTGTGTCTAGCTAAAGGTTTGTAAACGCACCAATCAGCAATCTGTAAAATGGACCAATCAGCTCTCTGTAAAATGGACCAATCAGCACTCTGTAAAATGGACCAATCAGCAGGACGTGGGCAGGGACAAATAAGGGAATAAAAGCTGGCCACCCCAGCCAGCAGCAGCAGCCCGCTCAGGTCCCCTTCCATGCTCTAGAAGCTTTGTTCTTTTGCTCTTCACAATAAATCTTGCTGCTGCTCGCTCTTTGGGTCCGCACTACCTTTATGAGCTGTAACACTTACCACAAGGGTCTGCAGCTTCATTCCTGAAGTTAGCGAGACCACGAACCCACTGGGAGGAACAAACTACTCCAGACGTGCCACCTTTAAGAGGTGTAACACTCACTGCGAGGATCTGCAGCTTCACTCCTGAAGTCAGTGAGACCAGAAAACCACCAGAAGGAAGAAAGTCCAGACACATCTGAACATCTGAAGGAACAAACTCCACACACACCATCTTTAAGAGCTGTGACACTTACTATGAAGGTCCGTGGCTTCATTCTTGAAGTCAGCAAGAACAAGAACCCACTGGAAGGAAAAAATTCTGGACACAATGGGATATGACATCCTAACTCAATATATGAACCTATAGGGGTCTAACATTCATAGGTTTCTGTGTATTCAGTGGAGAAACTGAGAGGATTCATCATTCAATTATTTTTTCTTTCCTCCTTCTTGACCCCCTGCTTCATTGAGAGGGCTTGGAGGTAGGATCCAGAATGAACCTTGGATAGAAGCATTGAGAGAGAGGCCAGAAGGTCCAGTCCTGCTGGCAGTAGCAAGGGGCCAAGACCACTAGGCGTGCCTGTGTTCTCACAAGCCCCACTACCATCTCTAGATTTCCTCATCACCCAGTCTTGAAAAATCTGTGCCTGCGCCTTCAGCGGCTTTGCCATTTCTGGATTCCTTTCCTCTGTGGGTGTTCTGGCACTGGCCCTTTTTCCCACCTCTCCTTCTTTTCTGGGATGCTGCTGCTGTTGCTATCTCCTCTATCCTTCCATCCTTGGCATCTGGCCCTTAATCGTCAGACTGGGTGGGAGCCCATCCCTTGTCTTTTGGGATTTGCAAACTCCTACCCTGAACCCACATGAAAGCAATGGGTTCCTGCTTCGGGGGATCTCTTTGGCACTTCCCAGGAACTCCTCCACCTGGAGCAGTAACTCGAGGCTGCTTCAGGCTGCATGCTTGCACAAAAGCTGGTGGTTCAGGTCCAGAGAGTCTGTAAACCACCTAGCAAAATGACACCAGGGGCTGAAAAGCTCAGGATGCTGACCTTGGCAGAAAATTGGGATATTATTATTTTGAACATAAAATAACAATCCTAAATGCTTGATATTTATGTATCAAGAGACTTAGAAATAATCATACATACAGCGAATCCTTTTGAATCTCTGCCTTTATGTAAAGTGATAAAGATTGATGAGAACTGGCCAGGTGTGGTGGTTCACGCTTGTAATACCAGCACTTTGGGAGTTCCAGGCGGGCAGATCACTTGAGGTCAGGAGTTCAAGACCAGCCTGGGCAACATGGTAAAACCCCATCTCTACTAAAATTACAAAAATTAGCTGAGTGTGGTGGCACCCCGTCTCTACTAAAAATACAAAAATTAGCTGAGTGTGGTGGCACCCCATCTCTACTAAAAATACAAAAATTAGCTGAGCGTGGTGGCAGGCGCCTGTAATCCCATCTACTTGGGAGGGTGAGGCAGGAGAATCACTTGAATCTTGGAGGCAGAGGTTGCATTGAGCCAAGATTGAGTCACTGTACTCCGGCCTGTCCTGGAGAGTGAAACTCTGTCTAAAAAATAAAAAATAAATAAATAAAATATTGACTGTAATTTCCTAGAAGTGGTCCTTAATAAAAGGGGCTTAAAATTCCTTTTTTGGGTGCTTCCTTGCAGACATCTACTAAAAAGTCTCTAGACCTTCCAATATTTTCACAAATAAACTTCATTAAAGTATATATCTATATCTATAAAGTATATATCTATATGTATCTATAGATATAGATGTATCTATAGATACATCTATATCTATATCTATATCTATGTATCTATAGATACATCTATATCTATATCTATATCTATGTATCTATAGATACATCTATATCTATATCTATATCTATGTATCTATAGATACATCTATAGATACATATAGATACATATATACATATATGTATATGTATATATGTATATATATACACATATATACATATAGATACATATATACATATATACACATATATATCTATATGTCTATATATACATATAGATATGTATGTATATATAGACATATAGATATATCATAAAGATTTATCTGTTATTGCTTAGGAGATTGGAAAAAAGCTGTCCTGACCATAATATTAAATGGCTCTGGAAAATGCATACCATATTTGGTTCTTTTTAACTTATCTTTGGATTGGCATCTCCTTAATTACCTCCCAACTTATTTCTTGGAGCAGCTAGGCCTAAAAGGATGTAGTCTATTTAAAATAGTCATGTGATATTCTGTGACATTTCTCTGTTTAGGTAAAATAAGTTGATAATTATATCTACTTCATAAGAAAACATAATTTTACTTTGATACATCATAAGATAAGTGCAATGTTGGGCATGGAAAGCAATATATTAAAAGAGAATCTCAAAGAACGAAGAGCATTCTTTTTTTTTTGTTTTTTCTTGAGACAGAGTTTCACTCTTGTTTCCCAGGCTGGAGTGCAATGGCGTGACCTTGGCTCACTGCAACTTCTGCCTCCCAGGTTCAAGTGATTCTCTCGCCTCAGCCTCCCAAGTAGCTGGGATTTTCTGTCTACTCGAATGTCTGTTGGGAATAACTAACGGTTCCATCTCCCCAAACATACTTTCTAATCAGTTTTTCCCATATTAATTAATAGCAAGATCAGCCATCCATTTGCTCAGACCAAAGAGTAAGAAGTCATTCCTATTTCTAACCCAATATAACCACAAGTCATGCCAGTTCTATCTCCAAAATAGATTATGAAATACACATTATTTCCAGTACCATTCATATTATACTCCTTAAGAAGAAAATGAGAGACTCTTAATTCTTTAAAGTGTAAAATAAATAAGACATGCCCCTTTGAAGTCCTAAAATTATATCCTTTTGTAATTAGAATTAAATATACACTTATACTGTGACCTATAAAAACTATCAGGAGAACGAGACCATCCTGGCTAACACAGTGAAACCCTGTGTCTACTAAAAATACAAAAAATTAACCTGGTGTGGTGGCGGGCGCCTGTAGTCCCAGCTAATCGGGAGGCTGAGGCAGGAGAATCGCTTGTACCCGGGAGGTGGGGCTTGCAGTGAGCCAAAATCGCGCCACTGCAGTCCAGCCTGGGCAACAGAGTGAGGCTCCATCTCAAAACTAAAATAAACTAAAATAAAACCTATCTTATGATCTTGTCTCTGGGCTCCACTCTGAACTTATGTCCTACCACTCTTTCTTTGATTTTTATTCTTTGGATGTTTTTCTATTTTGTAATTATGACTAGTTATTCCTGCCTAAGAATACCTAGACAATGCCTGCCTTAAATGTTTTATAGAATCTAGAATCAAAAATCTAAGCTCTACAATACTATATGATTGTACAAGTTTATGCATGGGCCTTCAAATGAATTGTCAGCAAGGAGAAATCGAAGCAAAGTTTCTTGATAATGCAACAATTGCTCTACTCAGAATCTGAAACATATAGACTGTGCATTCTTATTGTCTTATAATCAAGTACAATTATATAAATGAAGATTTTAATAAACATTAAAAAACTTAACCAGTAAAACAGCATTGATTCTGTGACTAACATTAATCACAGTTTATAAAAAGTATTATCTATACTTGTCTTCCTATAAAAATCCTCAATTGTTTTTCAATAAAGGTGAATATAAATTTTAAAATATGCCAATAGAGCTATGATTACAAATACATTGATATAAAATTATCTATGATTTTTATTTTGCTTTTCAAGTGAAAAAAATAAAAGGAACAAACACATAAACCAAAAAAGGGGGTCCTCCTCTTTCAGCTTTGGAGTGCTCCCCTCCCTCTGTCTCTGTATAGGGGAGCTTCTTCCTTCTGTCTTCTCCCTTCCTTCTTGCCCCTTCTTGCCTATTAAACTCTCCATTCCTTAAAACCAAAAAAAAAAAAAAAAAAGGATTGTGTTCTTTCCAGAACTTTCAGTGTGATATGAGGAATAAAAGTAATCTGAACTATCAAAAAGTATGAGTATAAAATGGCAACTAATTCCATACATTTATTATGTATTTGTTTGTTTCGCTCAATGCAATGAAGGATAAGTCAATGTAGTTAATATTTTGTATCTGCTATTCACTTTACTCTTTTGGTTTTGATTCAGCTGTATAAAAACAACAGTCCAGGCAGAAAATTGGCAAATGGACCTGAAACTCACATTCTCTCCTGTGAAATCATCTTATAATCATTTGCAAGAATTGAAAATTTCTGCAAATATATAGATCTGCACAAAGCAAAATTTACAATTATATAAACACACACATCATCCCGGATTTAATGACAAAATAAGAATAAAATAAATGCTATTGTGGGGTGAGGGGAGGGGGGAGGGATAGCATTGGGAGATATACCTAAAGTATAATAATAAATAAAAATAAATAAAAAGAAAAAGAAAATCTAAATATCAAAAAAAGAATAAAATAAATGCAGAAAATCAAATAGTAATTTTAAAATGTAAGTTTACAAACTTAAGTGGCATGAATATCAAACATGGTAATACTTTACACATAATTGCAAAAATCACATAACACATGTAGATATATGACTGTATATACTCTTATAAAGCTCTTCATTTCTTTATTTCTTTAAGAGATGGAATCTTGCTATATTGCCCATGCTGGCCTTGAACTCCTGGGTGATCATCCTGCCTCAACCTCCTGAGGAGCTGAGACTATAGGTGTGTATCTCCATGCCTGGCTTTGAGCATTTTATTTTTATCAAATCAGCTATTAGACTAAATCTTTGTGGAGCAACTTAAACCGTATGTTTATTGTTATATATGTAACCAATTTTCATACTAGAATCATGTTTTTACAGCTGTTGCACTATGTATGTTCAATCCATCCACAGTAATTAATCTGTATGACTGAGGACTTTAACTGCTTTCCTCTGGGAATCACTAGCATTCTTTGCTTTCCTTTTCAACAAAAAAGCATCTCTTACAATCATGGCATCTGCTCAAGAATGGGATAAGATCCATAGTACTTTCTGAAGTTCCAGATCCTACTATGATATCCAAGACTACATACTGCAGTGTTTCCAGTACATAGAACTGCAGTCCTCTCTCTGATTAGTATTATCTTTGCAGATTTTAAGTCAGATTTTTCAGATAGGAAAAAACCTGGTATGTATAGAGGAAAGTGAAATATGCCTATCTATAGAATGGTGAGTCATCTCTGGCATGCAACTGAAAGTTGATCTGGACAGGAAGATACACATGATCTAGAGAATGGGAGGTTTTAACCTCACAGAAAATGTGTATTTGAAGCAATAAGAATTAGGAAATTAATGAAGTTCTGCTATCCTTTAACAATGCTTCTCTCTTTAGGTTTTGTGAAATGAAATCATTCTTGTTCCCATAAGTGGCTATTGCCAAACATGGTTTTATGGTTCACTGCCAGGTTCTTCGTATATGTCTGATGCCCTGAAGTGAAATAGAATGGCTCTTATAAACCTTTTAGACTAGATGGCATAGTGAAGATAAGCCATGTAAAGTATGATAATTGTGAATAATACAGAATTATCTTTGAAAACCAATAAATAACATTCATAAGTGATCATTTTTGTGTTATTTTGTTTATTCTATGTGTCCTCTAGCTCAACTATTGGGTTGTTCTTTGATCAAAGGAACCCTTATTTTATTCCTTTTTGCATTTCCCAAGATTCTGATACTCTATACCCTGCTGCTCTATGTTGCATATTATAAAATATATTGAAATGACTTAATAAAGACTTAAAAATGTTATTTGGTGTCATGGTTCTTGTCTTTTTCACTGGATCTCTCAATATTTTTCTGACTCAATCTTTCATCGATTTCTAAAATAATGCCTCAAATTCATTACTTTCACTATGTCTAAGTCCCAACTTTCCTTACCTCTCAATAAATCTATTGCAACAGCCTCCTAACCATGATGCTTGTCTTGATTTTTTTCTAAACCTCATTTCAATTTCATAAACATCACTGTGTTGCTCCCTACATAAAAATGTTTTATGACTTAACATTTTCTCTAAGTTAAAGTCTAAATATCCCAGCACAGCCTATAAGCCCCTTTGGAATCTTGTCCCAATAATTCTTTCACTTGATTCCATGAACTCTATCGCCCAGTCACACCGAATGGCTTCAATCCTGCCAAGAACGAACTCTGTATTATCCTGATAACAGCACAGCATAATGCTTAAGAGCATAGGCTCTGAAGCAGATGGCCTGCAGTGAAACATACCTGTGTGTTTTTTTTTTTTTAAGTTTACTTATTTATTTATTTATTTATTTTAATTTTTTTTCCTTTTTTTTATTATTATTATTATTATTATTATACTTTAGGCTCTATGGTACATGTGCGCAACGTGCAGGTAAGTTACATATGTATACATGTGCCATGCTGGTGCACTGCACCCACCAACTCGTCATCTAGCATTAGGTATATCTCCCAATGCTATCCCTCCCCCCTCCCCGCACCCCACAACAGTCCCCGAAGTGTGATGTTCCCCTTCCTGTGTCCATGTGTTCTCATTGTTCAATTCCCACCTATGAGTGAGAATATGCGGTGTTTGGTTTTTTGTTCTTGCGATAGTTTACTGAGAATGATGATTTCCAATTTCATCCATGTCCCTACAAAAGACGTGAACTCATCATTTTTTATGGCTGCATAGTATTCCATGGTGGATATGTGCCACATTTTCTTAATCCAGTCTATCATTGTTGGACATTTGGGTTGGTTCCAAGTCTTTGCTATTGTGAATAATGCTGCAATAAACATACGTGTGCATGTGTCTTTATAGCAGCATGATTTATAGTCCTTTGGGTATATACCCAATAATGGGATGGCTGGGTCAAATGGAATTTCTAGTTCTAGATCCCTGAGGAATCACCACACTGACTTCCACAAGGGTTGAACTAGTTTACAGTCCCACCAACAGTGTAAAAGTGTTCCTATTTCTCCACATCCTCTCCAGCACCTGTTGTTTCCTGACTTTTTAATCATTGCCATTCTAACTGGTGTGAGATGGTATCTCATTGTGGTTTTGATTTGCATTTCTCTGATGGCCAGTGATGGTGAGCGTTTTTTCATGTGTTTTTTGGCTGCATAAATGTCTTCTTTTGAGAAGTGTCTGTTCATGTCCTTCGCCCACTTTTTGATGGGGTTGTTTGTTTTTTTCTTGTAAATTTGTTGGAGTTCATTGTAGATTCTGGATATTAGCCCTTTGTCAGATGAGTAGGTTGCGAAAATTTTCTCCCATTTTGTAGGCTGCCTGTTCACTCTGATGGTAGTTTCCTTTGCTGTGCAGAAGCTCTTTAGTTTAATTAGATCCCATTTGTCAATTCTGGCTTTTGTTGCCATTGCTTTTGGTGTTTTAGACATGATGCTCATGGGTAGGAAGAATCAATATCATGAAAATGGCCATCCTTCCCAAGGTAATTTACAGATTCAATGCCATCCCCATCAAGTTACCAATGACTTTCTTCACAGAATTGGAAAAAACTACTTTAAAGTTCATATGGAACCAAAAAAGAGCCCGCATCGCCAAGTCAATCCTAAGCCAAAAGAACAAAGCTGGAGGCATCACGCTACCTGACTTCAAACTATACTACAAGGCTACAGTAACCAAAACAGCATGGTACTGGTACCAAAACAGAGATATAGATCAATGGAACAGAACAGAGCCGTCAGAAATAATGCCACATATCTACAACTATCTGATCTTTGACAAACCTGACAAAAACAAGAAATGGGGAAAGGATTCCCTATTTAATAAATGGTGCTGGGAAAACTGGCTAGCCATATGTAGAAAGCTGAAACTGGATCCCTTCCTTACACCTTATACAAAAATCAATTCAAGATGGATTAAAGACTTAAATGTTAGACCTAAAACCATAAAAACCCTAGAAGAAAACCTAGGCAATACCATTCAGGACATAGGCATGGGCATACCTGTGTTTTTA
Source organism: Pongo abelii (assembly GCF_028885655.2). Classification (NCBI taxonomy): domain Eukaryota; kingdom Metazoa; phylum Chordata; class Mammalia; order Primates; family Hominidae; genus Pongo; species Pongo abelii. The sequence continues at coordinate 115,219,350 of NC_071996.2, forward strand.
ACAGTTAACAGACACAAGTATGGCTAATATGATTGTTAGTCCTTTCTACAATCACTGTCATCTCCCTGAGTCTGCTTAACCTGACATCCTCCTGCTCTAGGACATGCCTGTACATCACTGTATGATTTAGCTTAAATGTAATTTCACCTAACATGATATTTCCAACCTTCCCAGTTGTTATCCTGTAATAATAGTTACATAGTCGATATAGCATTTTATCACCTAGCAGAATTACGGTCTGTTTATATTCTTTCTCTATCACCACAAAAGTGAGTTATTAGGTTGCGTAGGCCAACTTGTTATTTTAGTAACCCCGGTACCTAGCCTATTTCCTGGCATATAAGAAAGTTTTCAATAAATGTTTATTGAACTAAGTTAGGAAAGAAATAATGCAAAAATTAAATTACATTGCTTAAAATATAACATTGGACCCCCAAAATTATCAGGTCCATCATGTGTCTAAGAAACATTTTCATATTCTGAGTGAAATTATTACATCTTTTCTAATAGAGTGGTATATATACAAATTATATTGATATTTTTAACATATTCTTTTCTTCATGATTTACAAACTCTCAACAGAAGTTTCTTCTGAAAATAGCACCACAAAAACCTATTTGATTTTACCTTTAAATTTCCATGGATGCAAATGACTTACCTGGGTGGATTGCTGGTTATAATTACCTTGAGAGCTGCTAAAAGTCCTAAGAGTATTTGTGACCTAGACTGTCATATTTAGTAAGACTTCGCTGTCCTCCTTGTGATTCTCCCAGTATCCATCATCTTCCTTTTCTTTCTCCAATTGTTTCCTTCTTCCTTTATTGTCTACCACTCTTTTTATAGTTGCCCATACAACTCTAATTGGTTTTGTAAACTTTTAGTTTAAAAATTGTTCCATTTAGCATTCCATAAATTTGGGAAGTAAAACTCAATATAGATTATTTTAATGCATGTCATTGTCCCTGCCAATTATCTGTAAAATATATTTTTGTGTTCTCAAGTACAAGTGGCCATAAAAAAAAGTACAATTCCTTCATAAAAGTGACATCAAGCTTATAAAATGTCTTTATATTTTCTATTTACCTTAGTTGTGGAATTGTATTGAAATATACTGTCCTAATCATTCATATTCTAGACACTTGTTATTCATAGGTTTTTATACTAAAATAACATTTCCATTGTTATGTCCTATTATTTTGAAACTTAGTCATATGCCCTTTATTGAGATATCTACATTGAAATAAGATTATTATAAGATATCATGCTAAGTTACTATAAGATCAAAATTTTAATCTCAAACAGTGATATGTTCTAATAGACCATAAATCACTAGCACCCTTTGTGGTAATATAACAACCTTGGCATAAATATAATGTTATAATACATGTGAAGAACACAAATGAGAGGACTAAAATAAAGTTTTCCAGGTAAGAATACAACTTTCATTCTCAAAGGGACTCCTTGAACTTGGTAATTTTTATTATATATATGTATATATACTCTCAGTGTCTACTTGTATGAATTTCAGAGACATCAATGAAAATCCCTGTCTGTGGACTTGTGAAATAAAGACTTTTGGGTTTTGATCAAGAATGCCTGATTTCTCATTTTCAGTATAAGGGAATTCAATTTGTTCGTTCATTCAACAAGCAATTACTAAGTTTCTATCATGCAGAAAATGTGGCACAAGGCCCTGACATAAATTTAAATAAGACCTAGAAATTCTAAAAGTCATAGCTTAGTGTAGGAACACAATTCTAAGTGTCACATCATCATGTGATTAGTGCTATATTCGAAGGTGAGTAATATTTTAGTATCATCAGGCAAGAAGTAAATACCTTCCATTAGTAAATTTAAACTGTGGAAAGGCAGATTATCAGGGAACATAAAACCAGAAAAGAGGATAAAACACTGCATACAGAGGTAGAAGATGTGAGTCCAAAATTTTTTAAGCTTCCAAAAGATATTTGGGCATGCCGATAGTCCCAACTACTTGGGTGGCCAAGGCCAGAGGATCACTTGAGCCTAGGAATTCCAGTCTACTCTGGGCAACATAGCAAAATCTATTTCTAAAATGAATAAATAAATACAATTTTGCGTTAACTGCTATTTATTGGGGCCATTTTTTCTGGTAGTTAATCAAGTAATTTTCTCTGCCAATAAATTAATTGATTAGACTCCATCTCTCTACCATGTGCCTTATAAAGGGCCTTTTCCAAAAGCAGTGAGCAGCGCTTTGGCATAAAAAAAAAAAATAAATAACTCTAATCATGGGTCATTCAGACTTTATTGTGGGACATTTTTAGAGCGTGGAGGCACACCTATGTTCACGTACTACATGTATATAAAATGGTATTCCCTAGCAGTAAGTATAGGACAATATTTCAAATCTTATATTAAAAGTGAATAAAGAAAATCTAATTGAAGCAAAAGCTCTTTCTCTAAGCTGTTTTCCATCATAAACCAAAAATACAGATTTCTATTACAAATCACTTTTAAACTCTATCTAGAAAAGTTACATTACAGTGACAGCTATGGCTATTAGTTATTCATCTTGCAATCAGCACTAAACCTAGTAAATATGGATTCAAGAGACTATATGTGCTCACTGTGATAGAAATGTATGGAGAGAGAGGGAGGAGAAGCAGGAGGAGGAGGAAGACGGAGGAAACATCTAAAGGGGAGGAAGTTACTAAGAGATGCAGAGGGTACAGGAAGCGTGTCTCCAAATAAAAATCACCAGATTAAATAAGCACACATTTTAGTATTATGCTTTATGAAGTCAGACATACATTTCAATAATTGCTTTTAATGATTATTCATGAATGAATTATTAATTAACTTTCTAGACCAAAAATATCATTCCGTGCTTGCTAAATAACATTTGCTCAAATGAAAAAATACATATATGAAAAGGCTAAAGCCTTTCACATCATTAGTACTGCTGTAGAGGTTTAGTATTTGATCTTGTTATAATTCATGCTCAGTTTGTTAGAACACTTCCACATCACAAATTACAACATTCAGGTTCAAGAATGGATATAAAGTACACAGAGAAAGTATTGTAAGAGAATTATTTTGCAGTGAGCCTGATAATAGAATTATGTGTGTACCTATGTATGGTTTTGAGTGGAAGCCTATGCAAATGTCAGCAAAAGGCGGGGGTTCTTTTCAATTTTTCTTGAGAACACTGATTTTTCTGACAGTCTTGTCCTTTTTAAGATTACTGAGTTATATGTATAAAATCCCCTCAATTTACAGATGAAATAGATTTCTAAATTATCACAAAATTTATTTATTTTTGATCTTATTTAGTGAAAAATAAATTCAGAGTCATGCTAGAATATGTTAAACATCAGGTCAGTATATTTAAAGGTCAAGATGGTATGATAATTGCCCCTTCAAAAAATAATTATTCAAGTCAGGTTAGAAATAATTGCTGTGCATTTATTTTCTAGCTTTCCTATTATAAATTTACTTTTATTGTGAGTGATACAATTTTGTTGTAAGTAAAATTGTATTGTTTTATTGTAAGTAAAAAGTAAATTTACTTTTATTGTGATAATATATATGTGTTAATTCAGTAGGCTTTATTGGTTTTACTGATAAACTTCACAAGGTGGAGGGAAAACAAGATACACTTTGGTTATAAACATACAATGTAAAATATTTTTGGACTAGATAACTATATGAAGCATACAATTTTTAAATTAAGAACTCAAATCCATCCCATTGTTTCTAGTTGTGCTAGAAAAAGTGAAATCTTAAAAAGTGAAATCTTTAGTGACTTCCTAATGGTATTCCTTAAAATATGATGGGACAGTGAGAATGATTCGGTCCAGGAAGAAGGAGGGAGATAAGAAATTCTAAATTGTAGTTGGAGTGCCACGGGTAAACTAAGCCCTTCCATTTCAGCACAGCAGATTTCATCTCTCTCCCATCTCTCAGCATCACAGAGTCTTAGAACTAGAAGGACCCCAGAGAATACCTGAACCTCCCATTGCTGATGCATAGATGACCTCAAGAACATGTTAAACATGTAGTCATCTACTTTTCTAAAAACCTATGGCAAAGTCACTCGCCTCTTGCAATCTCAGAAGAGCCTTTTTAAATTTAAAAATTAGATTAATGGGATGACAATGCAAATTTCTCTGTAATTTCTCTCCATAATACAAAGATGTACAAATGTAGACTACATAAGATTACCAAAACTTCACTCCTAACATGTAGAATATGAAGATTACCAAAATTCCATGCCTAAGAGATTTTCGCTATTTACATACACCTGCATATTTTTTTCCCCAAAAGTAGTGTTGTATAGGTTCTCCAACTGGGAATTTTCACTAGCTGTATTCTGAAGAAAATCTTTCATTTTCATTAGAACTAGCTAATTCTATTGTGTAACTGTACAACATAAAATGTATAAATATATTTTTCTTTATTTAATCATTTATTTGGGGGTGAGATTTTGGTTGTTGCCAAATTTTCACTATGGACAATTATGCAAAATTCCTCATATATATATATATATATATATATATATACATATATATATATATATATATATATACATATATATATATATATTTTTTTGTCCACGGTGTTAAGTCTTCTGTGGAATAAGTTTCTGGAAGTAAAATAATTGAGTAAAACAATGTGTTCTTTAAAAAAAAATAGATATAGATACTCTGCCTTCAAAAATGTATTGATTATAACTCATGGTATATATAAAAAGGCTTCAAAATCTTCACTCTGATTCTCCCAAAGTCATTAAGATTTTTAACAATATATCAAGTGAACGTGTTAAAAGCTTTGTTAAATACAGCCAGACATGGTGGTGTGCACCTGTAGTCCCAGCTACTTGGGAGGCTTAGGTGAGAGAATCACTTGAGGCTGGGAGACTGAGTCTGCAATGAGCCATGATCACACCACTGCACTCCAGTCAAAAAAAGCAAACAAACAAACAAAAAAAACAAAAAAACCTACTGCTCTCATTTTTTTTCTCATTTTGCTAGTTATATCTATTTACAATGATGAATAAGGACAAAATAGAATATTTTGATAGCAGCCTCTAGTTCCTTTATACTGAGCCAATAAGAGAGCTCCTTTAATAATCTGAATAGAGAATTGTAATCCATCTTTATTTTTCAGCTGTGCATCTAACTTTGTTCTTGTCTTACCCTATCTACTCTTGATCATCAGCTATTCTTCTTATTTCCAGAGTTTTTTGTTTACCTTTAAATTAAGTCTTCATATTTCCTTGTGTAATTGTTTAATGCTAGGTCTTCAAATAATGAATTTTAAAGGACTGGGTGAAGGTAATATCTCCTTTGATAAATTAGGTAAAATTTAGGATCTGACCATGAATCATCTCTGTATCTCTACTCTCAACACTCTTGATCTGTAAAATCCCCTCAGGGACCAGTGCTGTCTCCATCCTAGAGTGATACCTTATGGCAGGTGGGGTTCTTTTCTATTGTGAGTGTAAACTTGACTCTTCACTACTCCATAATTTCATGCCATGCCATACAGCAACACAGATTCCTCTTCAGCAGTTTAGCCATCTTCCATTCTGTAGATGAGGCATTTGTTTTTCATTTGAAGTGAAAGAAGTTCAGCTATGTCCCTTTGGTTTCAGAATTACATTTAAATAAAAATATAAATCACATTTTTCCTGCACAAAACATTTTTGTTAATGCTAAAATATATCAAATTGCCAAAATCATGTTTTACACAAAAGGTTTGTCAAAGACACACAATATGTGCGCTGTATTTCCTACCAAATGCTCACTCTTTAAGCTAAGGCTTGTATTGTCATGCTTCAAATAGAAATGCAAAAAAAAAAAAAAAAAACTCAAATAAAATGCTTTTAATCTAAGGAACATGCAGATCACGTTTTTTTTTTTTTTCCCCAAAGCAGACATATCTGCATTTCCTTGGTTGTTGGTTATTAATATTTCATTAATTTTCAAGCTACTGCAAATTCCCCTTGAGATATCATTAATAAAATACCATTCAAATCAGCAAGATTATAGTCAAAATAGCCAAACTACAGAGCCCATTTAATTACCTAGAAAATTTAAGAGTGCTGAGCACTTGCTTTAATTTAAAGAACTGAATAATCCGATGCTTTGATGATTACAAAGAGTCTTTAGCTTTCCCTGTTTTGTTGGTAATTTTAATTATTTCTCATACTTTCCCCACTTAGATGCATTCCTTTATTTGCCCTTTTAGAATAATAATGAGTAAATTTTGAAGAAGAAGAAACAAGTACCCAAATACAGTCATGTACTACACAATGTAATTTCAGTCAATGACAGACTGCATATATGATGGTGGTCCCATAAGATTTTAATGGATCTGAAAAACGTTTAGTATCTAGAGATGTCATAGCTGTAGCAATGTTGTAGCACAATTATTATATTTTTAAAATAAGTTTAGTATAGCCTAAGTGCAGTGTTTATAAAGTATACAGTAGTGCAATGTCACAGGCCTTTACATTGACTCATCATTTACTCATTGTATTATCCAGAGCAACCACCAGTCCAGCAAACTCCATTCATGGGAGGTGTTCTACACAAATGTAGCATTTTTAATAGTTTATACCATATTTTCTACTGTACCTTTTCTATGTTTAGATACACAAATACATTTTGTTATAACTGCTTACAGTATTCAGTATGGTAGCATGCTGCACCGGCTTGTAGCAACAGGCTAGCTAGACCATATAGCCCAGACGTGTAGGAGGCTATACCATTTAGATTTGTGAAAATACACTCTATGATGTTCACAGGATAATGAAATCACGTAACAACACATTCCCCAGAACATGTCCTCACCGTTAAGCAACACATGACTGTACTTCTGAAATAAATTTTAAAATAGACAAATACACAGGCACTTAGCAGTCATAAGAAGGCTTTCTCTCTTCACTTACTTCAGTGACACATACAATTTTTGATCAAGAAAAGTAGTCAAAAAATTAATAGCATCACATTTTGCCAAAATATTGTATACATTTGGAGAATACCAATTTTGCTGATTCTGAGTGTTTCCTTGCACACGTCAGTAGGTATTTTGGATTTACGTGTCAAAGAGACTCTTAATTTTACTCTAACTCTATCTCACACATGGTTATGCACCTGATCACACCACATCCACTTAAAGAATGGCAAGGCAGAGGAAGGAGAAGAATTACACTTTCACCATTACCCGATGTGTATTCATACTGGAGCCTTGTTTATTTCAAAATTTTACCAGATTATATAGAGCAATTAAAGTTTATTCTTTTTAGTTAACATTAATAGATACTTTTCCCTCATGAATATGTTGTTTTCTGGATAAATCATAGAGACTGTGTGTTCAGTGAGAAAAACCAGTTAAAAAGGGCATATATAATGATTGGATTCATGTGAAGTTCAAGAACACATAAAATGTGTCTATGTTGATAGAAATTAAATACTATTAATAATTTCTGGCTACTGAGTGGGCAGGTATTGACTGGTAAGAGGCATGAGGGAATCTTCCGGAGGCGACGGGAATACTTCGAATGTTTAAATGTATATACATATATAAAAATTAAGCTTTACACTGAAGATCGATGCACTTTGCTTCATATAAATTGTAATCAGTTTTTAAAATTTTTTTATCATGCCAAAACAAATATTTTAAAAACCTAAATATTAAACAATATTAAATGAAAAAATTAACAAAGTTTTATATCTCTTTCCTTCTTTCTGGTTTTATTGTTCCCCTGCAAATACTGCTATTCCACATCTTAACAACTGAAAAGCCTACTGAGGCAAAGGCTCATAACTTGTTCTTTCTTCCTTAATTACGGAACCTCTCCTTTCTACATGCATTAGCCTTTCTTTAGCTACATGTAGTCATAAGTGAATGATTTTGGACAATAAGACGTAAGTGGAGGCAGTGTATACAACTTTTAGGACGAGTACATTTAAGAAAAGGTATATGTGTTTTATCCCTTCTTGCTTCTTGTCGGCTGGCATTATGACATGGTGACTGAAGCTCAAGTAGCCTTACTGGACTATGGCAGAATTTATGTGCTGAGGTTGGATGAGCAATTAGACAGAACTGTGGGGTCATAACATTCAGGGAGCCAGATCAGCTCTGAACTCACTACCTCCAGATTATTCTTTTTTTACTTGAGAAAGAAATATATTTTTATTTAAGCCACAGCTAATGTATTGCCTGTTTTGCCATTAATAGCTGAGCCTAATATAAATTGATATAATTTATATAAACACTGTTTTTCTATCAACTCTTTCTCACTATAATCTATTATTCAAGCATACTTTTGGGGTTTTTCTGAGAACATATCTGATTATGCCGCCTTCCTCTTTAAAATGTCTTTTTTTTTTTTTTTCCATTTCAGGGATATTGCTATTAGTCCAGACAATAAAATATGTTCACTATTAAACAGTCATGTTACAAAATTGAAAAATCTGATTCTGCATTTTTAAATGAAAACCAATTTGTATAGGAAATAAACACCTGAATATACTCACCAAAATGTAACTACTTATTATTTTGGGTTTAAGAACTAATAGATAATATTTTTATTTACATTGTATGTCTTCAAATTTACTGAATTTATGTCGGTAACAATGCATCAGGCCAGGCGAGCTGGCTCATGCCTGTAATCCCAGCACTTTGGGAGGCCGAGGCGGGCGGGTCACCTGAGGTCAGGTGTTTGAGACCAGCCTGGCCAACGTGGCAAAACCTCGTCTCTACTAAAAATACAAAAATTAGTGTGGCATGGTGGCGGGTGCCTGTAAACCCAGCTATTCAGGAGGCTGAGGAAGCAGAATATCTTGAACCCAGGGGGCAGAGGTTGCCTAGATCACACCACTGCCCTCTGGCCTGAGCAACAGAGCGAGACGCCATCTCAAAACAAACAAACAAACAACAACAAAAGAGAATGTATCACCATAGAAATTAAAACAACTTTTTCTAAACAAATTAAAATCTTCCATCGAAACTTATCTTATAATTTAAAACAGTTCTCATTAGAGTCAGGAATCAATAAAAAAGTTGCCACTCTCATTATAACCATTTTCCATTGTCCTTTAGGCCTAAACAACTAAAGAAAAAAATTTAAATAACAAAATAACTTTTTGAAAGAAAGAGATAACTTTGTCATTAGTTGTGGATGATATATTGATATCATGGAAAATACAATAGTATCCATTGAAAAAGTAGTAAAAGGTATTTGATTTTAGCATAGTGATGAATTTCATAAAAATACGCTGAAAGCAAAAGCATTCTTTTATCACATCAAAAGTCTAATTGTTAAAATTCCATTAATAATACATGTAGATATTTACAGTTTTCAGGATAAATATCAAAATAATCGAGAAATAATGAATATTTTAAACATGGCATGGAGAAAATTAGTTATCCACTTTAGGAAAAAAAAATCTGTATGATGTTCCCGTTTCATACCAAATTAATTAATACAAGACAAATTAAGTTTTGTTGTTTTTTTTTTTTCTCCTTGAGATGGAGTTTCGCTCTTGTTGCCCAGACTGGAGTGCAGTGGTGCAATCTCAGCTCACTGCAACCTCCGCCTCCTGGATTCAAGCGATTCTCCTGCCTCAGCCTCCCGAGAAGCTGGCATTACAGGCAAATTAAAATTTTAAGTAGTAAAAAACAAAAAACAAAAATTGCATTAGAGAAAAACACAGGATAATTCTATAATTTTTGACTAGAGAAAGTCTTTTAAAATTAGCACAAACGATAATAACAAGAAAAACTAACGTTCACTGAGTTCTTAACAGATACTCTCCTACATGCTTTTACATGTGTTGATTTATGTGTGTCCTGTAACCCTCTAGGAGAAAGGAGCTAATACATGAAAGGCACACAGACATTAAGTCATGCCTGGTAAATGCTGGGGCTATCTTAACCCAAGCTATCTGGTTGAAGATGCTGCATTCTTTTCCCCTAGAATTCACACAGAAAATCCTAGACAAAAATGACTACTTACTAACACAAATGTCTGCATAAAAAAAAAAGACAACATAAAACAGGCTAGTGAAAACTTGTTTTTCTCAAATCTAGAAAAACCTATTTGCAACATTAATGATAGCTAAGAGATTAATAAGATTATGAGCTTATAATTCCATAAGGAAAATTGATGAATACCATATAGAATAACAGGCAAAATATATAAATAGGGAGTTCCCAATGAAAGCAATGAACAATAATTACCAAATAAAATGATGTTTAACCTCACCGATAATCAAATACAAATTTAAATAAATATATCCTATGTTTTCATCTATTACACTAGCAAACGTTAAAATGGTTGTTATTGCCAGTTTGGCCAGGGTGTGGCAACACAGGCACTCTCATGTACTGTGTTAGGAGGATAAATTAACAAAACTTTTTGAAAGATAATATAGGATCTGTACCCAAGTTTAATGTGTATGAATCTTTCATGGTGAGACTGCCCTTTTAAGATTTAGCCTAATTAAATAAAAGGGAATATGTAGCTGACAATGGAACAGTGTAGTAGTCATGCTTACAATAGTACAAAACTAAAAGCTAGTTAAATGTACATCAGAGAGTCTGGTTAAGTGTATTATAGCACATTTACACAATGAAATATCAATCATATAAAAGGGGAGCATATGATCTTATAAGTTCCCATATGTGAAGTTAATCTTGGATAATTGGAAAGAGATATATTCTAGGAAGAGAAAAAAACATGCACTGTTTTGGGTAAGAGAATGAAGTCTGCATTCCAGAAGTATGAAAGTTATATATTTAAACTCAATATATTATTCATATATTAACAAAAATAAATATATAAATAAAGCACAATTATTTATTATTTAGCATTTAGTCTTACAAGTACTAACATGTGAAAATAATTTTCACATATTATTGAAAACTATATGCTATATACTCCTTGGTATCTCCTCATATTTTCTGAAATACAAACTTCCTTCTCTTACCCAAGACAGTGTTTGTTTTCTTCTGTCCCTAGAATGTACCTCTTTCCAATTCTACCTATCAAACATTCTTTAACAGTAGGTTTTGCTCGAAATGCTACTTACACCACGAACTCTCTGTCTTCGCTATATCTTCTGGTTTTCCATTCATTAAAAATATCTATTAGAGAATTTACCACTATGTGGTACGCATTATAATAATGTGTGTATATATCTTCCATCTCTGGGAACCTCCAAATATTTCAATGACAGTGTCTCCTCTATATTTTTATCCTCCTATTACGTCTGTCCCTCATGCACATACACAGTAGATGTCTAATAAACGTTCACACCAAATTGTTTACTTGACCATACATAAGGGGTCTTCAAAAAGTTTGTGAAAAATGTGTATCATGAAAAAACCATGCATGGATTTCAAAAAACATTTGCACCAAAATAAACCCATACTAACATGTTATAACATGTCTGAACAGGATCTAGTCTGAGGCACTAAGAACCATTAAGACATCCATTTGAAAAGAGCCTGTATCAGAGCAACATGAATCTTGCTAAAATTAAAGCAAAAATACACCTCAAATTTATGGTGAAATCATTGATGCTTTACAAAAAGTTCATGGGGAAAATGTCCCAAAGAAATGAACAGTTTACAAATGAATTTTAAGAATGGACAATGTAATATTGAAGATGAAACCTGCAGTGGCAGACCAACCACATCAATTTTCAAGGAAAATATTCATCTTGTTTGTGCCCTAATTGAAAAGGACAAACAATTTAATGGCACAAGCAATATCCAATGCCACAGACATCTCAATTAGTGGAGCTTACTCAGTTTTAACTGGAAAATTAAAGTTAAGCAAACTTTCCACTCAGTGGGTGCCAAGACCATGGCACTCAGATCAGCTGCACACAAGACCAGAGCTTTCCATGGAAATTTTAAACAAATAGGACCAAGAGCCTAAAGGATGTCTTCGAAGCATTTTAAAAAGAAATGAAACATGGCATTACTGTTACAATCCTAAAGACAAGCACATAAAAGCAATGGCTACCAAGAGGTAGAAGTGGAAGTGGTCTCAGCTAAACCAAATCAGACTGGTCAAGAGCAAAGGTCACGGTGATACAGGCGGTAGAAATAAATTATTTAGGCAGATAGTGAGGGCAAAAGAGTCATCGGCAGTTTCCCTTTTAACAAAAAGCAGTCCAAGAAATTATTTTTTTGCTAACAAAGAGCAGCCTGAAATATGGAGCCGCAAACATCGATAAGTAAGCTTGAAGCTTGCATGGGGGAATGCTGGCAGCTGCGCCAATAGAGAAGGATTACCTGGGTCCAGGTATGTCCGCCATGGAAGCTCCATCTTCCTTTTTTTTGTTAGCACATGTACAATAAGAAAGAAATGGGCAACATGGAACAGCTCAGTCAGAGAACCTGCCTGCATAATAAAAGATTGGGGTGGGGGGGGGCGTGCAGAGATTTGTGCCCTATGCAAATGACGCAACTGGTCTAACCAGTTTTTCGCACCCTATGTAGATCAGATACCGCTCCTCCACCAGCTCATCTATAAAACCTCTTGCATTTCACCACGAGTTCAGCAACTCATTTTTCTGGGACCCCTCTCTGTAGCAGAGAGCTATTCTCCTTCTTTCATCTATTAAACTTCCACTCTTAAGCTCACTCTTTGTGTGTCTGAGCCCTTGATATTTGTAGCCAGGAGACAACGAACCTTGGATATTATCCCAGACAACGAAGCAGCTTCAGTGGCAGTCTTTTTGGGGGGATGCTCAAGGCATTTTATTTCTCGACTTTATGGAGGACCAAAGAACGATAACATTGGCTTACTATTAGAGTGTTTCTGAGAAAGTTAACCAAATCTTTAGCAGAAAAATATCCAGGAAAGCTTCATGGCAAAGTCCTTCTTCACCACAACAACGCCCCTGCTCATTCCCTTTATCAAACAAGGACAGTTTTCTGAAAGTTTTGATGGGAAATCATTAGGCATCTAGCTTACAATCCTGATTCAGCTCCTTCTCATTTTTACTTGTTTCCTAATCTTAAAAAAAAAAAATAAAAAAATTAAGGGTAGTCATTATTCTCCAGTTAATAATGTGAAAGAGACTGCATTGACATGGTTAAGTTCCCAGGACCCTCGTTTCTTTAGGGCTGGACTAAATGGCTGGTATCACTGTTTATAAATGTGTCTTGGATTTGATGGCGCTTATGCTGAGAATGAAAGTTTACATTTTTTATTTTTATCTTTTAAATCAATTTTCTGATGAACTTTTAAAAGTCCCCTCATATATAGAGATAGCTCAATAGATAAATGTAATAAATATAAATATGACTGCTTGTCAATTACTAAAATATGGTTTCTCTATAGTGAGGTTTGTTCTCATTTCTTTGTGAAAATAGATAATAAAATTATTCACATAAAAACACGAGAGGCACAGCAATGTTCTGAATATTTAAATTATTTTGAAATAAATGATACCTTAGTGCTAACACAGCAATATTATCATCTTACTAAAAATATATCATTATTAAAATTTTGTCAAGCTAATAAAGTTGAGAATCTGAAGTTCTTAAAATTGTTTAAGTATAGCCACCTGGCTCCAGGTCAGGCTTATAATTGCTACACTCTGGTACCAGTTCTAACAATTGAAGAGACTGAAAGAAGACTTGGAATCAACATCAAGTCAATCTTTATGTAATTTATCTTCACTTCACTCAATCCATATCTATTACCTATCTCCTTGTATCTGTGTTGGGTTCTAATATCTACTGATCAGACACTTTCTGCCTTCTCCCTTTACTGGGTATATACCCAAAGGATTATAAATCATGATGCTATAAAGACACATGCACACGTATGTTTATTGTGGCACTATTCACAATAGCAAAGACCAACCCAGATGTCCAACAATGATAGACTGGATTAAGAAAATGTGGCACATATATACCATGGAATACTATGCAGCCATAAAAAATGCTGAGTTCATGTCCTTTGTAGGGACATGGATGAAGCTGGAAACCATCATTCTCAGCAAACTATCGCAAGGACAAAAAACCGAACACTGCATGTTCTCACTCATAGGTGGGAACTGAACAATGAGAACACATGGACACAGGAAGGGGAACATCACACACCGGGCCCTGTTGTGGGGTGAGGGGAGCGGGGAGGGATAGCATTAGGAGATATACCTAATGTAAATGACAAGTTAATGGGTGCAGCACACCAACATGGCACATGTATACACATGTAACAAATCTTCACGTTGTGCATATGTACCCTAAAACTTAAAGTATAATAAAAAATAAAAATAAAAATAAAATAATAAAATAAAATAAATTACTCTTGGCCAGTAACGGTGGCTCACACCTGTAATCCAAGCACTTTGGGAGGCCGAGGCGGGCAGATTGCTTGAGGTCAGGAGCTCTAGACCAGCCTGGCCAACACGGTTGGTGAAACCCTGTCTTTACTAAAAATACAAAAATTATCCGGGCGTGGTGGTGGGCACCTATAATTCCAGCTACTTGGAAGGCAGAGGCTGAGGCAAGAGAATCGCTTGAATCCAGGAGGTGGAGGTTGTAGTGAGCCAAGTTCGTGCCACTGCACTCCAGCCTGGGCGATAGAGCAAGACTCAGTCTCGAAAATAAAAAATAAAATAAAATACATTACTCTTTGAAAAGTTGGAAGATTTTGAGAAATAATTTCTTTGTGCCTTGTATGCATTATAGAAAAACTCAATGGTGATAATTCAGCCTATTTACATAATTCTATCCATGGGGGACTGACTCACTCCCTGGTGAGGCCACTAATTCAAATTTTATATAGGATGAAATAGAGAAAATTACTTCTCTATTGGAACTAAAATATGTCTTCTTATAAATGAACCTAAGTTCTGGCTTCTGAAACAGTACAATATAAACATAATTGCTCCATGTTAGAGACTAGCCTATTCTAAGTTTCTCAGATCCATTTTTCTCTATTACGTTTAAACACCTACATCTAATAGCCACACACTCTGGATACATGATTCCTGTTACCTTCCTGCTTATCTCTTCTGTTTTCATTCTTCTTGTTTCAGCTTATTTCTAAGACCTTAATCCAGTTATTTTTTCCTACTCACCAATTCTTCTTCTTTTTCTAGTTTTAATATTGAAATAGCTATTCTGGACTCTGAAACATGGCACGTCTAGTTGTCTCTCCAACATCCAGTTCTCCTATCAAACTTTCCTGAAACCCTAGACTATGAAAATGTACCACAGAAACTGCAGAAAAGTAATGTCTTTCTTTTATTTTTCCCTCTAGCATCATACATGAATTCCCTAGGTTTTGTTCTTTTGTTCAATCTAAGTTCCTGAACCCTAAATCCAGATTGTCAACACAGAGCCTTCTACAAAATGGCCATCCTACCCATAAGGAACCCCTAGATGTTAAACCTAACCAAAATTTTCTAAAGGTGTCCACTTCTAACATGTATCATATTTATAGCATTTCATTATCCTTTGCCTGTGACACTTGCTTGTCTAGAGCATCATCTGAGGTAACAACTCCCATCTGTCCAATTTCATCAACTCACTCTTGTGATAGATATTAGCAGCTAATATCTAAACATGTTATAGTGAAGACTGGAATTTTCCAATCGGGTTAAGCTGAAAAAATTAACCATAACATTGTATTTCACTTCTTTTTTTGGCTATGTTGAGCAAATTCCAAAAATTCTAAACAAAATTGTAATAAAATTAGAGTCAACAATAGTATTACTCTATTCTCTTTTTTTCTGAAAAATAAAAATAGATATTTATTTCTGGAAACCTGAAATAAGGAAAATTGATTCTACTTTATAAATATCATTGTGGGTAATGGGTTGGATATATATTTTTTAAGATGTATTGAATTATCTCTAATATTTTTAAAAATGATTACTGTGTGTTTGGCTTTTTTTGTTGAATTGATATTTAAAATTAAAACTTTTTCAAAGGTAATAAGGCCTTAAACATCTCTTCAATTTCATTATGGCCATAATCTTCCAAGGAAGCCCTATCACAAATTATAATTTGTTATGACAAGTGTATAAAAAATGAAACTCATGTTTTATAACAGAGAGAGGCCAAAAGGTTAACATTTCTTCTCCTAGGCCTGAAAGAAAGTCAATAAATGAATCTCTAAAGCTTTACCCAGAAAAGCTGGATCTATAGTGATAGTAAAGAAAATCTATTTTGAAATTGTAACCTATTAAAGAAAGAATAAAGAAAAAGAATAATGGAAGATCTGTAGAGAAAATAGAGAAACAACTGCTATAATTTTTTTTTTTTTTATTTTTAAGACGGGCTCTCACTCTGTCACCCAGGCTGTAGTTTACTGGCATGATCTCGGCTCACTACAACCTCAATCTCCTGGGTTCAAGCAATTCTCTTATCTCAGCCTGCCGAGTAGCTGGGATTACAGTCACCCACTACTACCACACCCAGCTAATTTTTTGTACTTGTAGAGATGCGGTTTCACCAGGTTGTCCAGGCTGGTCTTGAACTCCTGACCTCAGGTAATCTGCCCGCCTTGGCCTCCCAAATGCTGGGATTACAGATGTGAGCCATCGTGCCCGGCCGATTTTTTTAATCTAAAATGCATTTCATTATCTTCCATCACCCTTATTAAGGGAAGCAATATCAGTTTAAGAATGTTTCTTAATGAAATTAGTGTTTAAGTTTCATGTTGGTACTTTACTATATGAAATATACCTCTCAGTATTTAGAGAAAGTTAAAATCATAGACCAAGTTATATGTTAGTTGAAAGAATCTAACAATGTGGAGAATTAAATTCTTTTAATAAATTTTCTATACATCGAATATTTTTACCAATTCAAATTATATAAAGCATAGAGAGAAAGAGGTAAAAAATATGCTTCAAATTTTATTGCAAAGAGCAATAAGTTCTTTTTAGATGATGTCTTCTTGGGCATATACATTTTCTGTTTTCTCTGCCTTAGATATGCTCATCACAGGTATCTGCTGAGTCCTCTAACTTGCTTTTTATTCAGATCTTAATTCACATTATTAACCTTTAGTCAGACTTTCCCTGTCCATCCTAATTAAAATTGCAAACTCCATCCAACCATTAACTAATCCCCTGTTGACATTTTTCATAGCTGTTATGCCTATCTTCCCACTAAAATGTTCCAGAAGAGCATAAATTTGGTTCACTTCTGTTTACTACTATATTCTCATCAGCAAGAATAATGTATGGTACATGGAGGCACTCAAAAGTGTTCGTTGAAATAAAAATGAAAGAAGGATAAAACTTAAAAAAGCACTTATATGTGAATTCTATAATTTCTAACTAAAAATTTAAGAATTTCAGGATAAAAATAAACATGTGCCCACTGACTTTATAAAGAGGCCAAAAGAAATATAAAACATATGGGAAAAGAAATAGAGGTCATAAAAACAGGAACGAAAATAGAAGGTATCTTACAAGTTTCACATGGCATCTTGGGGATGGCTATGCTGTAATTATATTTTCTCAGGGCATGTAAACAAATGAAAGAAATGCCATTAATCGTAAATTGAAGAGGTCTAAACTTGGCCTGTACTCTTATTTCCATGTCATCTACACATGCAGACTGTCCTATTACTCATATGGGCTCAACATGCTGCCAGTACCTAACCTTAAGCCTGCTCAACTCCTGCACATTGAAGGCAGTTAAACTTGTCACTGACTTTATAACTGATACACTTGATGTGAGGATTCACTGTGGGTTCTCTGAAAGAATTTCTTCACTTGTTCCTCATCATTTCCAATTCCAGTACCACCTCTCTGCACCTTCAAACTTAAAAGCAAATGTGGGAGGAAAAGCATTAAGTCTTCAACTCATTTTTTGGACTTTTTTTTATTGTAACTTTCCACATTACTTAATTGGCTCTGGTAATATATGCCAACTCTCATTGTTTTATTCAGCCCTGTAATAGGTCGACTCCCCCAAATCAGGCTCCTGTACCAGTTAGAAATATACTGCAGTGAAAATGAAGAGCTAATATAAAACATCCTGAATTAGAATTAGTGAACAGAGTTGAAAGATAACAGGGGATTATACACACACACACACACACACGTAGGTGAAACAACAGGAAAAAAAAAACAAGTAGTGTTTAGTTAATGACTCCTTTTAACCCTAGATTCCACATTGAATTAATTGTATTTTACATCTGTTAGAATCAAGATTTCACACAGTTAACCCAGTCCATGGTGTTCAGTGCCTAATTATATCTCTAAAATGCCATCCTGATCGTTTCATTCACCTCCTCAAAAATTCAACTAGATCCTAATTACCTCAAGATAAAAGTTGTGTCATTCATAGTGCTCTGTGATATCACATCACTCTAATTCACCTTTTCAATTATTTTTCCTAATATTACTTTCTAAACAAATATACCTAATTATGTTTCTTCAAGTGCCTAATGCTTTTCTCCCCAGGTTGTTCATATTCAGGAACCCAGTAACTTCACAATATTCCTCCAGTGTTGTTTTCCTGTTTAGTCATCTGTTATTATCACACAAATTTATTGATCCTGCAAAGCTATCTATTTGTGGTACTGAAACATACTTAATATGTTTATTGTTGGTCTGCCTCTCCTAGAACATAATATCCAAGAGGGTATGGATTTGAATCTGTTTTGTTTATTAATATGCTTCAACCACCTGGCACATTATTGCTGAATAAATGATTTTCAAATATCTTCTACTTTCCAAATGACCCTGAATCAATTGTTTCCTCTCCATTCCCAGTGTGTCTGCCTAAAATTAGGCTCTCATTAACATTTTCATAGACCATTATAACCATCATATAAATAAATTCAATTCTAATATTCCCCCAAGCCAATGCATCCTTACATTAGCAGTATTTTCTAAAATACAAATCTGATCAGGACTTTTTCCTTTTTTGCTAAGAAGCTTTATTTTATAGTCTTACACGAGGCTACTTTTCCACTGTCTTCTACTGCCACTCTAACAACGAAAACACTTTTCTTTGGGCTACTCTACTAAGGAAAATGAAACTTTTTATATTTATTAGCATAGAACACAGGCTTCTGAGATTTCATAAGGAAGAAAACAAGCTCATGATTAGTGAAAATATGATAAATTAGCATAAAGCTCTTTCAAGCAATGACTTTCAAACATTGTACTTATCAACCATTGGATAAACACATTACATTTCCACTTATGATTATATATTTCACAAGAATGTATGTGTGTACACACACATATATTCACAATGGCATAATATTTGTCATTATTACATATAATCAATTTTATTTTTGTTTTTATTCTATTGTGTTTCACTTATGCAGGTACAAATTCATTTCACTAAACTCATTTCACAAATCACTAATGAGCTGTCATGCACAGTTTGAAAAAATACGCTGATAGAGTTTGAGTCTTTTGGCATGACTGAATTACAGGATAGGGTGCTGATTGCCTTATTCAATGACACCAAACTGTTGGTGATTCTGTGGCAGTCATAGAAAGCTGAAGTAGTTTATGTAATACTAAGAGTGTAAATGGTGCTTTAATTTTCAAAAAGGAAGGGGAAAAGGTGTACGTGATAAACTACATTACAGGGTAACAATCTAAAATGGATAATTTAAGGAATCATTTGTGAACATTGAGGATGAAGTAGTAATCACTAGTATCTAACATGATTTATGTTAAAATTAGTCAAATCAAATTAACCTCAGTTAATTTGTTGCTAAGCAAGTAAATCAAGACTATGTAGTATAATTTTTAAAGGCATAAGGAAATAAAATGCTCTCTTATTCCTATGATAGAGATAATGTGGGATAGTCATTAATCCTAGTTCCCTTTTCTGCTAGACATGCAACTAGATGAAATTTCTCAGTCTCCCTTGCAGTTAGGTGGGACCATATGACTATGTTCTATCCAAATGAATGTGAACTGGAAATGATGTACACTACTCTCAAACTCCCTTCTTAGGTAACCTAGGATCCCTCTCACCTTATGACAACACTTAGCAATGGTCCTCTTATCTTTTTTGTTGTTATTGTTGTGACAGGGTCTCTCTCTGTCACCCAGGCTGGAGAGCCAGTGGTACAATCATGGCTCACTTCAATCTCGAACTCCTGGGCTAAAGTGATCCTTCAGACTCAGCTTCCCAAGTAGCTGGTACTACAGGTGCATACCACTGTGTCTGGCTAATTTTTAAGTTTTTGAAGAGATGGGGTTCTCACTTTTTTTCCTTCAGCTGGTCTGGAACTCCTGGCTTCAAGCCATCGTCCCACCTCAGCCTCCCAAAATGCTTGGATCACAGGCATCAGTCACCATGTCCAGCCTCCTTTATTTCTTGTATTATCAATTGTTCCCCCTCTATGGACTCTTTAGACAACAGCATACAGGTATAATGTAACATCTCCCTTATTAATACATCCAGTTCTTTAACCTTACATACATCTCCAAATTTTTCTCTATTTCTCTGCTCCTTTACAGGAAAATTCCATTATAGAACTGTCTATACACACTGTTAACCCTTCTGATCCTTCAATTGTCCCTGAAATCTATCATAATCTGGCACTTTACTCCTGCCATAAAACAGCTCTTGTTAGGGTCACAAATGACATTGACATTGCTGAGTCCATAGGATTTTTCTTTTTTCCTGTGTCATCTTCTCCGATTTCTCATGAACAGTTGTTCAGTCTTCATTGCACTGGCTTCGTTCCAGTTTCTTGGTCTCCTTGTTCCCAGGTCTCTAGTCATTCCTTTGGTCTCCCTTAGTGTTCCCACCTCTCTTCCCTACTGTTGTTGGTAGGCCCCAAGGTCAGTCACTGGATCCTTCATCTTCTCTACCTACACTTCCTACCCAGGTGTTTTCACCAAGTTTCATGCCTTTAAATACCCAGTGCACACAGTTGACAAAATATGTCTAGCCCAGACCTTTCACTGGAACATTAGACCTATACATTAAACTGCTTCCTGAATAATTTTGTTAGTCTAAAAGTCACCTTAAATTTAACAAGTCCAAAATTAAACTCCTGATTCTCTCTCTGAATCACAGGTTCTGTAATCTTTTCTATTTGATTATTGGCATTTCATCTCTATTTGTTATTTATTCTTCTAGGTGTAAACAAAACAACTTGGAATCATCATTGACTACCTTCTTTCTTCCACATTCATACTTAGTCCATCATCAGTAAATCTTTTCCCTGTAAAGTATAGCCCAAATTCAACAGCTTTCAAAGAAATTTCTACTGCTGTCATCCTGGTCCAAGATGTCCTCCTCTCTGATTTTTTTTATTATTATAGTAGGTTTCTAATGGATTTCTTTATTTCTACCTTTTCTTCCCAGGAGTTTGTCATCTCCACAGCAGCATAAAATAATCTTTTTTGCATTTATAGTCTTGAGAAGGTTGGTATCATAACAATATGCAGAATGATCCTTTTAAAATTTGATTGTCATTTTTAAAATGACCAATCATATCACTTTCTGAACTTCATATAAATGTCATTCAATTAACTTTCAAAAATATGAAAAAGACTGTTTAACATGCCACATTAGGTTAAAAGAGCTATGGGTTGAGCTGTTTAAAATTATTTTGAAAAGCTATTTTTTAACATGAATGAACATGCCACTAGTATTCGTTACAATTTCATCATTATTTCCAATCCTATTTATTTGGTCTTGTTAACAAGAGTATACTTAGTCAAATTTTTGGCTTGGTCAAATCTCTTAATCTTCTAGAATACAACTTTGGGGAAGTGAACATTAAATTAAAAATAATGACGTTCGTCAGTAATTTATTATTACATGCCCTGTAATTATTATTATTATACAAATTATTATATATGTATAGAATATATTCTATATTATAAAAACACTATGTTTAAAGCTCTTATATTATGAAAAATATAAGATTGCATTAATAAAATAAAAATCTAAAAAAAATCATAAAAATTTTTAAAGTCTGCTTTACTATAGTCTTACATACAAACATACACCCAAGCATGCAATTGTTTTCATCAAAATGGACATGAATTCGTGAAAGTGTGCTCTTATTTATCTCATGTGAAAGTACTGTAAAAATGAATTTCCTAGCTTCTGCCAGAAGTTTACAGATACTTAGCTGGGTAGAAATACCAATAAATTAAGCAATAGTGTTTTACCTTTATAATGATGCATATGAAGGGCTCTTTTCATCTTCCTGTAAGATCACAAAGTATAATTTGTAAAAAAAAAAAAAAAAAAAAAAAAAATCTGCCTGACATATCCTTTGCAAATAGAAAATTCAAAATTGGGAACATGAAAGCAGACATGCAAAATTAGATTCCTATACCCACTTTGTTTCCTGAGCTGGAGCCTCTGAATTAGACCCAGTGGGCCTTCCCTCCTTGACCCTGCCTCAACCGGGAAAAAAATAACGTGCAGAATCTTCCTTTGGTGGTCTGACCCAACCCTTCTTAAAAATACCTTTTATCTATTTTTTTTTGTTCTTTTTTTAAATGGGGAAGATTTTGTTTGTTTTTAATTAATTGTTTTTGTTTTTTGTTTTTAGACAGGGTGTCATTCTGTCACCTAGGCTGGAGTGCAGTGGCACAATCATAGCTGACTGTAACCTCAAACTCCTGGCCTCAAGGGATCTCCCCTTCTCAGCCTCCCATCTCAGGATCTCGAGTAGCTGGGACTACAGGCACACACAACAGTGCCTGGTTAATATTTTAATTTTTTTTTAATTGTAGAGAAGGGGTCTCACTTTGTTGTTTACACTGGTCTTGAACTCCTGGGTTCAAGGGATCCTCCTGTCTTGGCCTTCCACAGTGCTGGGGTTACAAGTATGAGCCATTTCACTCAGGCTGATTTTTTTTTTCTAATAAGCATAATAAACTTTGAAATGAATAGATCATATCAACACATTTTAAGAGTCAGTAGCTTTCGAAAGCCTAAAAAAGATATTATAATATTTATTTTTATTTTCCGTTAGGCTAAATATGCCTATTTTAAATGTGATACTGCCAATTCCTCCTACACCAAATCTTCTAGAGGAAAGTTTTTACCTAAGATAGTTTAATCATTTTGATAACACACAGCACAAAGAGAATGCCTAATGATTGAATTAAACATGTTATTTCATTGATATTTCTTTTATATTTAATTTGTGCCTTTAGCCATAAGAATTAGGAAGTTACCTGGAGTTCATTTCCACAAATGATATTACAGAGGCATAATAGATTTTCTTCAAGTGTCTATACATTATGAATGCAAGGTTACTATGTATCTGACAAAAGTAATTTGTATAGAAGTAATTCTAAAAACTATTTGACGTCTATTCAAAAACCATTTTCTGCACTTAAAGTGAAATGACTGTAGAAATTTGGTAACCTTTCATGACACAGTGACTTAAAAATCCATTAAATGTTTTTAAAAAATGCACTACTCGACTCTTTTGTAATTCAAAGAGCAAACAGCTATCCGACATTTTCAGGATCATTACATTAAAAAATGATAAGGAAAGAAAATCATTAACTAATTTATATTTCTCTTCTAATGGGAATAGAATTAGTAATTACTTCTGCTGTTGAAACCTCCTGTAGTCAGTCACTTGTGTCCCAGTAGCATGCCTATCATTCAAAGTATGGGACCTACTGACCTTAAGTTACAAAAGTTCACAGCTGTATTTATAGACCAGTATTAAAACAAGTGGCATGGAATCTTCACACTCAACCGTCCAAACTACCATTCTCAAATTTCCTTCTCCTATGTTGCACTTACTGGTTTTCTTTTTATAGACTTCAATAATGTTTTGCCCAGTACCTTAGCTATTATAACAATAAATATTTTCTAAATTAACACGAGTCAATTTGGGCGTTTGAAAAGAAAAGAGAAGCAAGACAAAAGCTCGTATGTTCAAGAATTTCATTCAACAACCATGAGATTCTTAGAAGTTATAATAATCAGCCATTACAACTTAAAGTTTTATCTAATTTATAGGAAAACTTATGAGCACTCAAGGAATTAATTCCTTCACCATTTCATCTGATGTACTTGTTGAAATGACTATAGAATTCATGGTTTAAAATGAAGCTATCTTCATTTCCTCTATCTATTTTCTCTATGGCATTAGTAAACTAACTGTCATATGAAAGTCACATTTATTTTATTTCAGTTCCAAAATCATATTTTAAATTCGGGCAATTCATCTATCAATAACATTTTGTATGATATTACATTTTTTCTAATAAAAGTTGAATTGAAGAGCAAGTTAACAGACTGTTACCCTTAAACAGAAATTACAAAACCAATCACAAAGTAATTTATTAAAGTAATACTTTCTTGTCAAGCAGACCTGTAAAATTAGACAGTACTGTTTTACAGTACTTAAATTTGATAAAAAGTTTGTTCATGTCTGTAGTGATATGTTATTGTGATTTATAGGTTATAGAATAAATTTTCAAGAGGGGCCAAGACTAGCATTCTAGTTTGCCCATATAATTCCTTAATAGAAAAAGTAATGGTTCTGGTAACCTGAGCTTGCCACTAATCATCACTTATTTTTCTTAATGATAGATTGCTACTTCCCTAAGCATAGTAATTTGATATGTTGAAAGAGGTTACTGTTAAGTTTAATATATTAATTTGTCTTGACTGGCAGCTAATAAAATGCTATATTATTGATGAAAAATTAATATCTAAAATTGGAATAAACAGAAAGGCAAACTTAACCAAACTTATAAACTCAGTATGGTACCTTTAAGTAAGTTTCTTGAGCACCCCTCCTGTTAAAACTAGAGTGCAGTTTTAATGCCACTCTTCCATCAGTAGACAAGGCGTCTTATGCCAATTCCCACAGAGGGGCTGCTCTGCACACAGTAACCCGAGGCCTCAACTTTCCATCACAGGCAGTATGCCAAATATAAATACCCAGGAGCGTCCTGAACTTTAAAGTGATTCCTAAATACGAGGCTCATTTACGAAGAACTTCAAAAACATTAAGCGGCTCTTGCATTCTCAATTAGAAATTCTCCTCATACTAACTGGGACTTCTGAGCACATCAACACAGAGAAAGCAGTTGTTCCCATGTCTTAAAATAGCACAAATTGAACATTTAACCTTTCTGCTGCCCAGTCAGAGTCTAATTACTATTTTATGTTTAAACACACACACACACACACCATTTTGCCTTCCTCATAATAGACTAGAACATAGATGAAAGTAAAACAAACTCATTGCTCTTTAAAAGTACAAACCTAGAAAAAAAAGGTTCCTGTTTGCAGGAATTTGAAAGAATGATGTCAAACCAGTCAAACTCAATTTTTCTATTGAAAAGCGGGTCCTTCAAAGTAACTCTATTTTAAGTAATTATGCTTTAGTAAAGAGTTTGCTGACTTTTTTGATTATTCATTATGAGAGATAATTTTATTTTCAAATCCTAGTGTTATATTTAGCAAGTTACTAAGGCTCTATAGAGGACATGAACTCAAGGCACTTAGAATAAATGTCTCCCCAAGACTTGTCACATGTCCACTGTTTATAAGTAACCCAGTTTATTTACTAGATACTGGCAATGCCTCCTCTCAGAAATGTAAACACTCAATTACTGAATTTTAATCAGAAGGATTATTCTACCTAGAGTGGCATTTTCTATTTTCCTGAGCAATATTTCCCAGGCTATCATCTCCTCTGTTTCAATATCATATATTAGGATTCAAGACCATCATATTTACCCCTTCCACTATGAATGGAGTGAGGCAAAACATGCTTATTAAAAATCAATTAAATAGCTCAGCTTGATTTTACAAATATTATATACTATAAAATATGTTTTCTATTTTGAAAGAAATTTGTATCTGTTATTTTCCTTTCCTTTGGACATGTAAATAAATGATGATGGTGAATGAGAGCATAGGCTGCTCTAAAAGAGTGGTAGGATCATGTTCTTGATGCCAAAAACCCAGAGGATATGTCTTAGGTCTGTTTTTTTTTTGTGAGTCCTGCAACCTTGAATAAGTCACTTAGCTATTTTGAAATTCATTTTCTTCACCTGTAATGGCATTTGCTCTCTTTTTAAATAGAAATTACATTCAATAAATGAGCATTTTAATGTGATAGATTTAAAAAACTGTCTGGTAAGTAGATGCATCAGATCCTTCTGGAAGCATGACAGGTGCATGGTGTTACACTGTGTGTGGGCGCTGATCCTGGCAGGAATAGTCAGTGACCTGCTGTCAGATCCCACGGAGATAACCTGAAGGAGTGCTCCAAATGTCCTTCTGCAAGCATCACCCACCTGGGGAAATTTCTCATCCAATGACTACCGAAGGGTAACTCTGCCATAACTCTGCTTTTCACTGTGGCCACCTCACCACTTGCACATGTTTATCCCATCTCAAGATGTTATCTGTGGTGTTTTTCAATATCATCATCTCAGAGATTAAGGCATCGAATATAACGGGAGTGTTTATTACTATGTATACATCTGGCATGTTTGGACTTGTCAAGGAAAATTGACAGCCTAATAGCTTTTTTCCTATGTTTATCATCCTTGATATTAAAACTCCAGTGAAAGTTGGCACTTGATGAATAAAGAATGCTGCACCCATGAGCATTATTTGTAGAGTCAAAAAAAATTTTGCTTTTACATAAACATTAATGTACTTAATTTACAATGCTTTTAAAAAATTGCAACTCCTTGGACAAGGTGTGTAGGTTCAGATTCTTCGGTGGCTGTGTTAAAAATTATGTGCCACTTTTACATTCTGTTATTTGTTATAATTTTTCTTATGTTTTGAGACTCACAAAATAGTTTTTTTTTTAGTTAGAAAGCTTTCCAACCTTCCTAATTCATATACATGGCAACTCCCTCCCTTCTCTCCAATATTGCTTTGCTCATTAGTATGATTGGTTTAAATATGTGATCTCTTCATTGTACTATATATGCTTCTTTGAGCAGGGATTACACCTTGTTTTCTGTGCCTCCACAATGACTATTTTGCAAAAAAGAAATAAAACACCAATCAATGATATTTTTATTAAATTATAACTAAATAGAAAATGTTTCTAATGAAATGGTATAATGGTATTTTAAGGGGAGTTTTTTCTAACAGTAAACACAGAAATAAAACAGCAAGCAAGCATTTTTTAATATATTACAGATATTAATATCTGTAATATATAACAGTGGAAAAATTTGGTTCCTATTTCACACCAACTAATACTGTACAAAATAGTTATTGGCAGCTAAGAGCTAAATTATAGTGAAGTGATAAAAAATAATTTAAACATATCATTTAAACTAAACATCTTTTCTATGTATACGTAAGAGAAAAAACAGCTATTGAAAAGAAATAAATTTTCTAGAACGAGTTTTGATTTTTTCCGTCTTCTTTCTTTCCTTCAGCATTTTTTTTAATATCTGGGTAAATCAAGTATTGAGAAGCAAATTTACTGGTTAATAAAGTCTCAAAATTGAGTAATTTTCCTTCTATGTATATCTTTTCTTAAAAATTTTGTTTTCATATCCTTCTATATACTTATCAGACTATTTTGAACTATAAAAAAACATAGATTATTGAGTTAGATATTTTAATCAGTATTACTGGTAATAAAATGGCTAGAAATCAAGAGCAACACAAAGCAAAAACTATATTTAAAAACAACTCAGAAAGTACTATTTTACTATTTAATATATAATTACTTTTCTTTAGAAAACTAAAAATCTTCACTCAGTGAAACTAAGTATCTCTGTAATCTCAATCTATATGCCATTGTTTCACTGAAATATATTACAAATTAATTATGTCAAACTTTCTTCTGGAATGTCTCATATATAGCTCTTCTATTGCATTTTTTTCTCCCCTCTTTCAGCTGATTTAAGTAACTTAAAATAAGTCTCTTTCCCTCCACATTTGCCACAATGTTTCTTCCTTCAAATCATCAGATTCTCGAGTGGCAAATAACTGTTATTACTCAGTTCCAAAAGTATTACTTGAATAGGCTCTCAGTAATTAATCAATATGTGATGAATTGAGAAGCATTAAAACAAACTTTGTATTTACATCTTAATTTTATAATGTTAAATTAAATATCATATTGAATGAAGTACATTTTAATGTCCTACAGTTTAACTAAACTTGATCAGCTTGACTTAATCCCTGGAAAATGATTTTTGGGTGCAAGGCAGGCATGGAAAAGAAACATCTAAGCAAAATATGAAAATCTAAATGAACAAGTTGCAACAGAAATCTGACTTTGAGAGAAAGACCAATTAATGACACTAATATACATGAAATTTTAAATTCTATGGCTTTCTCATGAAATTTTGGTTGGTTTTCTAAATATCCTTCATCTACTTGAATAAACAACTTAAATTTTGCACACGTGGTTTCTATTGAAATGGGTAATCAATAAATATGTTAGTGACTATTTTTCAAAAGAGAAACTCAACAAGAAATGCCAATATTTAATCCCTTTGTGGGCATGAATTTAACTTGTTGCCTAAACAATATACTGATAAAAAAAAAAGAGGTTTGTATTAAATGCCTATTTCACTCTGTAGCATTGATTACACAATTGAAAAAGAAAAAAAAAAGCACCTTTACTTAAAGTTCATCTTCTTGGTTGCAAGAATATACCAGATTAACAAGAAAAGAAAAGAAAAGAAACACAACTGCTGATATATCCTAGGGACATGTTCTTATATATCTTATTTCATTATATCAAACAGATTTTAAATTGCTAGAACTCAAAACTAGCTGAAAGAACAAAATTACAACACATCAAATTATTAGCTAAATATAGTGCTATAAGAAGAATATTCTGAAAAGAAGATTGGCTGTTTAAAGATAAAGGAACATCAGGGTCAGCCGCTAATGTCAAAGGCAAATAAATACTGTTCCAAGTATTGAAGATAATATGCACTAATAGTGGGTTTTAGCTGGATTCAGTCTGATGCAGGTGCATGTTTAGCAGCTGCGAAAGCAACACACTAACACACACATTCACACATAAACATGCACACACAGCATAATATAAACCAGCTCTCTTAAAATATAGAGAACCCAACACTGCAAACAAAAACCTCAAAAACTAATGAACTCATATACATTCTTGAACGGTAGCTCTCTATCTCCAGGAGATTTTTCAATTTCTAACAGTCCAAGATTTTAAAGCATAAATAGACCCATATTCAGGCTGAAACTCTAGCAGAAAAATTCTTTCCCCAAAATGCTTACTAATGGAACTTTAGCAAATTACCTTAATATTTTTGTATCTCCATTTTCTCATTTTATAAAATACCATATCGTAGAACTTATCTCAAAGGCATATTACTAGGATGACATTTAAACATAATATATGCATATAAAACACTTAGCTCACACTTAGTGCTAAATAAATATTAATTATTACATTATTACTATCCCACAGTTGATTAATAGTTTCAGTGAAGAAATAAAAAGCAAAATTATAATTTATTTTATCAGAAATCTTACTTGAATTCATAAAAGCATACTTGTCTACTAATTTTACAGTTAATCACTATATTTATTTTATTGGTGGTCACTGACCAACAGAGAACAATTACATTCACTCACTAATATGTAATTAGCATTTATGGAAAGATGGGTACTATTTTAGGTTAGACAGGAATTAAGTGTGGTAAGTTTTGTTGTTGTTATTGTTTATTGTCGGCATTAGTAATTGAAAAGATTCTCACAGATACTGTAAGAATCACTGGCTCAGGCAAATGGCTCACATAGCTGAGAGAATATACAAATCACATTCAACTTTAATATATGTTGTTCTTTGTATTAGTTTGGCATTGCTGCTGTAAAAAACAGCACAAACTTACTGCAAATTTAATGGCTTTAAACCACACATATTCATTACCTTACAATTCTGGAGTTCACAAGTCTGAAATGGGTCTTGCTGGGCTAAAATTAGGATGCTAGCAGGGTTAGCAGGGTTCTGGAGGGTCCAGAGAACAATCTGTGTACTTGCCTTTTGCAACTTCTAGAGACTGTCCGCATTTCTTAGCTCGTAGTCCCCTTCCTTCCATCTCCAAAGCCTTCTCATGTTGCCATGACTCTATTCTCCCCTTCTGCCTCTCTCTTCCACTGTTAAGGACCCTGAGGATTACACTGGGACCACCCAGATAATGCAGGATAACCTTTCTATTTTAAGGTCAGCTGATTAGCAAACAATTTCATCTGCAACTTTAATTCCCTTTTGCCATGTAACCTAACACAGGTTCTGGGGATTAGGATGTGGGTATCTTGAAGAGCTATTATTCTGACTACCATCTACCTCTCAAACGATAATTTTAAAGCCACTACTATGTTCAATGCAATTTAATGTTTGAAAGTGTTTTAAGTATCTGTATAAATACATAAAAACTATATTTACCTATGACATGAAGAGCAGTAAAGTAGGAAGGATCATATATATATGTGTGTGTATGTGTGTGTGTGTTTATATATATTTATACTATTATATACACAACGCATAGGGTGAGAGAAAGTCTCTTTGAAAAGGTGGCATTTGGAAAAAGACTTAAAGAAGGTGAAAAATTGAAACAGAGTTTATGGGGGACAATTTCAAGCAGAGACAGCAAAAAGTTCAAAGGCATCAAAGAGGTAGGGTGTTTGTGCACTTGAGATGTGGCCAAGAGGACAGGACAGTATGGCTGGAATGCAGTGAGAAAGGGAGAGAGGAGAAAAGATTAAAGTGTGAAGAGCAACAGAGGTAGCACACCTACAACCTTGTGAGTGATTTAACCCAGAGAGAGATACTTTGAGAAATGTCACAATCTGAAAAGCAGCGTATGGTTGTTGTGCACAAAATAGACTGTTGGAAGGCAAGGTTGGAGGTAGGAAGACCAGTTTAGAAGCTACTCTAATAATCCAGGTTAGAAATAACCATGATTGTACAATAGTGGAAGCAATGGATGTGCAGGGACATGTAGGATTCTGCATATATTTAGAATAAATGGAGTGGCAACGTTTACTGATGAAAATAATTTGAAGTCAGAAATAAAAAAGGAAAATAATTCTAGACAACCTGAAGATTTTGTCATGAGCAATTGAGGAACATAGCTCACATTCACAGAAATGGAACAAACTATAGAGGAAGCATGTTTAAAGGAAAAAAATCTAGAGTTCCATTTTTGTACATGTTAATATTATGGATAGCTATGGGATACCTGCTGTCAGAGAGTATGATCTAAGTTTAAAAGAAGAAAGAATAAATATTGATATCTATGATAGATAGATATCATAGATATCTTTTATTAGGTTCAGGGATACATGTGCAGGTTTGTTGTATGGATAAAGTCATGTCATTGTTGTACAGATTATTTCATCACCTAGGTACTAAGCCTAGTACCCAATATTTATTTTTTTTCTGATCCTCTCCCTCCTCCCACCCTCTACCCTCAAGAAGGCCACAGTGTCTGTTGTTCCCCTCTTTGTGTCCATGTATCCTCATCACTTAGCTCCCACTTATAAAGTGAGAACATGTGGTATTTGGTTTTCTGTTCCTGCATTAGTTTGCTAAGGATAATGGCATCTCCTCTTTTAATAAAGGACATCCTGTGTTGAAGTTGGACACATTTCTTAGCTTCTCTTGAAGTTTGGCATGTCTATGTGCCATAGTTATGGTCATTGGTATAAAGAGGCAGTGGTGTGTACCAGCTCTTGATTGTGCCCTTAAAATAATATTTGTGTTCTTCTGACCTTTTTTCCATTCCAGCCACTAAATGTCTAACATAACAGAGTTGTCCTACCAGCTTTGCTCAATTACATCAGAGAGATTAACTGATACGTTTCTTAAGTCAATATATCTTGGGGTCTCTTTTTAATAGAAGCTTAGCTTATATTTTCACTAAATATAATATCTAAGAAAAATATATTGACAAGGCAGCTGAATACTAAATGAGTCTGTGTTCAAGGGAGAGTTAAAGAATAAAGAAAGGCACTTGGGAATCTTCAGCATCTAGATGATCTCTGAAGCCAGGGGACTGAATGAACTGCTGATGTCAATTCATTTTCTTCAGACAGAAATAAACTTTCCCCTCCTTTATGGGTCCACTCCACTATGATCAAGTAGGCACTGAAAAGCATGGCTTTTGCCTTTTTTTTTTTCCCTTTGGTTACTGCTGTACAGACCCACAGTACTAGCCAGAATACTAGAGACCATATAAGCCTATCAAACGCAGAGTTGAAAGTGATTATTTGTCTTTGAAGAAGATCAAGTCATTTTATTTTACCATTCCTTATCTTACTATGCAGAGGCCAGACTCTTTTTTTCTTTCTACTTGGATATTTAGGATTACAGTTTTGGTGCTGAATACTATGAGCTTCACTCTATCACAGTCACATACTGAAGAACCAAGAAGTCAGAAATACTTTGTTTGGTCAGACTATACCTATTTAAAAAAAATAAAGTTGAGGGACTTAGGTAGTAAGTTTTGTCTTTCTAGATCCCGCAAAACCCCACAACTGTCCATAGTGTTACACATCATTTCAATTCACACAGGTATACAATTAATTTGGCACTGATGGGTATTTAAGTTTGGGGGTTTAAGCTAAAAATCATTCTTGGAAGAATTAAAACCTTATGCAAAAAGTTATACAGCATGTTTTATCTTGCAGAGATTTCTTTACTTTGCACACACGGGCTACTGAGACTTCATACTGAAACTTTATAGCCTAAATCCATGTATCTTTGTTTCTAAGAGTAGCTTTATTGAAGCACTGGAAAAAAAAAAACATATTTAGGTATCTCCTTCAAATACAAGGTCAATTACTTTATACAGACAACACAAGAGGGGAGGGATTAGAGTTCACCAGTCTGGAAGCCAGGACCTAAGCTCTGAAAGTCTCAATGGGCCCTGAGGGGTTAAGGAGAGCTTGGGTGTTGATGACTGTAGGTGTAAACATTCAGAAGATCCAGTTATAGTGACACTTTGTCTTAGAATTTATGTTCTGCAATTAGTTGATTTTCCTGACATTATCTTTCTAAAGCATTGTACATTGGGACCACAACAGGGCACAGAACTGATCCCTTTTTCTTCTCTGACAAAGAACCCTAGGATGAAGAACAATTATGTAGATTTTCTCCCTATTATTATACTTGGGATTTCAAATCTATTAAGGAATTTTGGCTTATAAAATCTTACTTAATAAAGTCCTTCAATAATCTACTGTGGAAAAAATTATATATAATTAAATAAAATCACAGACATAGCTTATTATATATCAATGTGTGTACACCAAATGTATATGAATACATTTTATTGATCCATGAATCTGAACACCAACTGAATCAGGTTGTTCTCAGATTTGCCCAGCATTTTATGAAACCTATTATTCTTATTTGACATTACTGCAATATAACAGACCATAGTGACATTTGATTACATTCCGTTTTATTATTGCTTTGTAGCAAATTGTTCTCATCAATAAGTGATAAAAATGCAGAGGCAATTGTAGTACAAACATGAAGACATTTATTCCTCTTTTGTGTTATAAGAGCATCCAGAAGTATATGAACAGCATAGACTTGGCCTTTATCTCATCTTGAAATAACTGTATCACAAATAAAAAATTAATATATATTATAAGCTAGATAAGAGTACATTTCTAAGCTAATAAAAAAATTAAAAAATTATATATGTTATAACTGGTTTCTTATATGTAACTTAAAGACTGATTGAAAAATGTAAAATATTAACTGACACATAAAAGCTAATATCCCATGTAAATTATTAGAATATTATAAACAAGTAAGCTACATACCCTGAATATTAATGTTCATATATGCTTAGTCTGTTATGATAGTATTCAATGCCTTTATAGTGTGAAATGTTCTCTGC
This sequence comes from Pongo abelii, assembly GCF_028885655.2. Classification (NCBI taxonomy): domain Eukaryota; kingdom Metazoa; phylum Chordata; class Mammalia; order Primates; family Hominidae; genus Pongo; species Pongo abelii. Next base: position 115,253,198 of record NC_071996.2, read on the forward strand.
AATAACTATCCATAAGCTATTTCAAAGCATACCTTTTCCAGCACCCTTTTTGACAAATATTTCCTGGCAACGAGGAAATAAAACAATGTTGGCTGGATTTATGTATTCAATTCATATTTTTATTTTTCCATAATTATCATTAGGTTGTGATTATATCTATTTATATATGGTCATGTGTCACTTAATACCTGGGGTAAGTTCTAAGAAATGCATTGTCAGGCAATTTTGTCATTCTGTGAACATCGTAAAGTACACTGTATTTACGCAAACCTAGATGGTATAGTGTTTTACACACCTAGGATAAATGATATAGCCTATTGCTCCTAGTCTATAAATCCGTACATTATAGTATTGTACTTAATACTATAAACAATTATAAAGACAATGGCAAGTATTTGTGTATCTAATCATAGAAAAAGTACAGTAAAATATGGTATAAAAGGTTACAAGTGGTACAACTGTATAAGGCACTTACTATGAACGGAGTTTGCAGTTAATTATAATCTTGAGACAACCACGGTATATGTAATGTGCTGTTGATGAAAATGTTGTTATGTGGCACATGACTGTATGTATGTTTGTGCATATGTAGGTTTATGTGTGTGTGTACACTCATTACTTTTCCATTTAAATACGCGATGTGAGGAGGAGATAACTAAGATGAATGACAAGAATGTCTAATTTTATCTACTAATTAATATACTCTCCATAGTCTGGACAATCTTTCTATATAAATTAAGTTTAATACATTTTTGTTGTTGTTGTTTGAGATAGAGTCTTGCTCAGTCGCCCAGGCTGGAGTGCAGTGGTGTGATCTTGGCTCACTGCAACCTCCGCCTCCCAGGTTCAAGCAAGTCTCCTGCCTCAGCCTCCTGAGTAGCTGGGACTACAAGCATGCACCACCATGGCCAGCTAATTTTTGTATTTCTAGTAGAGACAGAGTTTCACCATGTTGCCCAGGTTTGTCTTGAACTCCTGACCTCTGGTGATCCACCCACCTCAGCCTCCCAAAGTGCTGGGATTACAGGCATAAACTACCATGCCTGGCCAACTTTAATAAATTTAAATTGTTCATATTTGCAGATGATTAGCTTATAGTTTAGTTCTGATTTCACATTAAGTTAAAATAGTTTCATCTTTCTCATTATGCCATAAAACATAATATTGTCTAATTTTCTTATAGATGCTGGATATTAGACCTTTCCCAAGATCATATCCTTTCTCTTCCTGTGTTAGTTTGCTAAGGATAATGGCCTCCACCAAAGGAGATGGAGGCCATTATCCTTAGCAAACTAACACAGGAACAGAAAACCAAATACTGCATGTTCCCACTTTTAAGTGGGAGATAAATAATGAGAACACATAGATACATAGAGGGGAAGAATACACATTGGGGTCTTTTGCAGGGTGGAGGGTGGGAGGAGGGAGAGGATCAGGAAAAAAAACTGAAGGACACTAGGCTTAATACCTCGGTGATGAAATAATCTGTACAACAAACCCCCATGGGACAAGTTTACCTATATAAGAAACTGCACTTGTACCCCTAAACTTAAAAGTTTTTAAAAAACCATTATATCCATGCTTTTGTCATTCTTTTAAATTAATTTCCTATTATTCAGATGTTATCAGCACTAGACCCATGTAACTAAAATGAATTTAAAATTATTTTATAAGGGAACAATAAGTCAATATTATTACATTTCTTATCCTTAAAGTAAACTCCTTTATTCAAAATAATGTGAGTATATTCTTTTATATTATTCATACTTGACAAAACAGAATAGTGCTAACCATTTCTTGGTAACAACCAGCATCTCTGCCTGGGAACATCACAGCCTGCAGCATCAGTGTTTATGAGAACAAAATACATTTATTTTGTTATAGATTTCCAACTAGCTGTTTTCACTAGGAAAAAACTCCATTATTTATTTAGGTAAAGAATATTTGCAGTTTGCTGTCTGTATTTCACAAACATTCTATAATGGGTAGTAAGCCAAAAATAAGTATTAATTTGAAGAGCCCTATAGTCTTTTTTAAAAGTTGGTTTAATTTCTCTGATGCAAACACAGACATCTTCGTTCTGCTACTTTTCACAACTTTTTTGTTTTTTGAGACAGGTCCTTGCTCTGTCACCTAGGTTAGAGTGCAGTGGCATGATCATAGATCACTGCATCCTCAATCACCTGGGCTCCAGTGATCCTTCCACTCATCCTCTAGAGTAGTTGAGACCACAGGTGCCTGCCACCATGCCCAGCTACTTATTAAATTTTTAGTGGAGATGGAGTCTCCCTATGTTGCCCAGGGTGGTCTCCAACACCTGGGTTCAAGCAATCCTTCCACCTCTGCTTCCCAAAATATTAGGATTACAGGAGTGAGCCAGCATGCCCAGCCTACTTTTCACAATTTAGCATATCAATATTTTATTAAATATTTTGAATGGCAATATTTGTTCAAATGACTTGCAGAAGCCAATGTAAAATCAAAATAAGAAATAATGTGATGGAGAAAATGGACCTAAATATGGAATCTAAAATAATCTCATAGAAACAGCGATTGGTGGTTACAGAGACTAGGGGTTGGAGAAAACGGGGAGATGATAATCAAAGGGTACAAAATTTCAGTTAGACAGGAGAGGTTTTATTCTTTTCTTTTTTTTTTTTTTTGAGTTCTGTTGCACAATGTGGTAAATATAATTAGTAGTAGAATATTTTACATTTCAAATTGGTAAGACAGTGACAACCAAAATGAGTGACTGAGGCATAAGTTTCAATCACTGAGGTTTATTAAGCCAGCTCTAGAGTGCATCTAGGGAAACACACCAGCCACAGATAAACCTGTGGCTATTTTTCTAAAGAGGTTTTTGGGAGGTTTAGTATGTATGCATTTCTTAAAGTGGGGAGAAGGTACATAGGAAGACAGGTAGGTAGGCAGTAAGGCAAATGGGTACAACCCTGTGAAATTTTAGTTAGTGTCCAGTGTCCAGTAAATCTACATTTTACACAAGATATAATGAATGTTAGAACAGAAAAAGGGAGTAAACGAGGAGCCAATTATGTGCACATCTTTAGGCAGGTGAAGAAATGAGTCTTGTTTTTGTTCTGTACCTGGAAGATAAGCTTCCATTTGGAAGAGGATGTTGCACACAATTCAGCTTCATGGCTTTAATTTGGGGGGTCCTGAGATTTTTTTTTTTTTTTTACCTTCCAAGAGTAAATTTCAAATGTTCTCATCAAAAAATTTAAGCATTTAACATGAAGGATAGGTTAATAACTTGATTTAATCATACCATACGGTATTCTTAAGCTATAACATAACTTTGTACCCCATACTGTTATACAATTATAAATTGTCAACTTACAATAAAACAAAAAAGATTAAAAAAAACTAGGAAAATATTTTGAAATGAAAATTCAGACACTTCTCAAAAGAAGACATTTATGCAGCCAAAAAACACATGAAAAAATGCTCATCATCACTGGCCATCAGAGAAATGCAAATCAAAACCACAATGAGATACCATCTCACACCAGTTAGAATGGCAATCATTAAAAAGTCAGGAAACAGCAGGTGCTGGAGAGGATGTGGAGAAATAGGAACACTTTTACACTGTTGGTGGGACTGTAAACTAGTTCAACCATTGTGGAAGTCAGTGTGGCGATTCCTCAGGGATCTAGAACTAGAAATACCATTCGACCCAGCCATCCCATTACTGGGTATATACCCAAAGGACTATAAATCATGCTGCTATAAAGACACATGCACACGTATGTTTATTGCGGCACTATTCACAATAGCAAAGTCTTGGAACCAACCCAAATGTCCAACAATGATAGACTGGATTAAGAAAATGTGGCACATATACACCATGGAATACTATGCAGCCATAAAAAATGATGAGTTCATATCCTTTGTAGGGACATGGATGAAACTGGAAATCATCATTCTCAGTAAACTATCGCAAGAACAAAAAACCAAACACCGCATATTCTCACTCATAGGTGGGAATTGAACAATGAGAACACATGGACACAGGAAGGGGAACATCACACTCTGGGGACTGTTGTGGGGTGGGGGGAGGGGGGAGGGATAGCATTGGGAGATATACCTAATGCTAGATGACGAGTTGGTGGGTGCAGCGCACCAGCATGGCACATGTATACATATGTAACTTACCTGCACATTGCGCACATGTACCATAAAACCTAAAGTATAATAATAATGATAATAATAATAATAATAATAATAATAAAAGAAAAAAAAAAAAGAAAATTCAACCTCTGACTATAACTCTAAGGTTTGTATTCACAAAATTGAGATATATTAATGAAGGTAATCAAAATATTTTACCCCAAAATATATCTCTTTGACATAATTTGAAATGGTTGCTACAGGGACAACAGACTGAGGTGGCTCTGCAAAGCTATCTTTTGTAGGGAAAATTTGCATCTGTGGAGAATTTCCATTGATGTACCCAGGACTTCTCTTTCTAGGCATTTCTGAGCTCTAGGAGAGGTTAACTGATAGCCTGACACTTTTAAAGACCTGAAAAGAAACGTTTACCATCTATTCTCTCTGAGAGGTGATACTTGTAAGGGTTCATCTATATAGCACAGCCACTTTTGACAGGCAGGACTCTTTCTTTCTCCCTATCATCACCTGTCTTGCCGCTAAAATCTGATTTACCAGCATAAATCATTTGGCCATGCTCTGAGCCAACATTCGGTTTATAACCTCAAGATGGTATATAAGCTTCTGTACCTCATAAGGGGCGTGGTTGTCATTCTGAAGGCTCCCATCTATACAGGTTAAATAAATGTGTATACCTTTCTCCTGTTAATCAGTCTGCCTCTTGTCAGTGATTTTTCAGAGAACCTTTATGGGGCTAAGGGCCTTGGTCCCCACAATATTATCGCATGAAGCTGTTGTGAGGAATAAATAAGAAAATCTATGTACAATAATAAACATAGAATGTGGCCTTTTGAAGACAATTTGTACGTGCTTTAAAAATATTAAAAGCAATAGGTCAGGTGCAGTGGCTCACACCTGTAATCCAAGCAATTTGGGAGGCTGAGGCGGGCAGATCACGCTGAGGTCAGGAGTTCGAGACCAGCCTGGCCAAAATGGTGAAACCTTGTTACGACTACAACTACAAAAATTAGCCAGGTGTGATGGTGCGTGCCTGTATCCCAGCTACATAGGAGGCTGAGGCAGGAGAATCGCTTGAACTCGGGAGGTGGAGGTTGCAGTGAGCCAAGATCATGACACTGCACTCCAGCCTGGGTGACAGAGCAAGACTCTATTTCAAAAAAAAAAAAAATATATATATATATATATATATGTGTGTGCATGTGTGTGTGTGTGTGTGTGTGTGTGTATGTATATATATATAGAGAGAGAGCAATAAAATTTGGTATAGTGTCTATCACGTATGGGCCTTTCTTATTATTTGGAAAATGAAAGAACTGAATGCTATGATTTCTATTGACCATGAGTGTATCAATCAGAAAATAAACAAAATTAACAAATTTTTCTTTGTGATTAGAGTAAACATATAAAATTAGAAAAATTTTAAATTAGGAATAAGCACCTCAAATAAAACAATAGAAAACAGGTAATTTAACAAGATAAGATGTCAAAAAGGAAAACAAAAACTACATAAGTGGAGGAAATAACGGAAAGTAGTAAAAAAGTCAAGGAAAAGAAATAGAATTTGAGAGCTGAACGACACAAAAGGTCTTGGAATGACAAAAAAACAAGGAGTCGGGCAGGTCAAGTTTAAAGATCAGTAAGGAAACATGCATTCAAAAAGAAAATCAACATGAGCAGTACACCTGGGAGTGACCCAAGATAGAGATATAAGAAAAGTGTGAAATTGTATGTTGAGAGAGGGGACTTTAACATGGTACAAGCTTTCTGTGCAAAGATTATAACGTATTTTTCTTTTTATTTTTTCAAACGAACATCAGCTTCTCTTTGCTATCACATGAATTCCCTGTGTCCATTGGTAATTGAAGTAAATGAAAACCTAGAATCAGAGCTACAACTTATGTTAGGAGTTATAAGTTTCAATCTATTGTTTCTTCTATAAAATCAAAGCTAGAAAACACCCTTGATTATTCACATTGCTCATTTTAAAATTTTGATTTAAAGATTTTCTTTTATGGTGTTTAATAATTCACTAAACATTTACCAAATAACTATAACACAAGACAATGTCCAGAGATGGAGATAAATCAGGCATATTACCTCTCTGAGGAGGCTTTAAACAAGCAAGTAGAGAGATAGGTGGAAAATTACATGTTATAGGTGGAAGTATAAATGCATGTATAAGAGTTAAATATATTTTTATAAGTGGAAAAATACACATAATCAAAACTGCACATAAATATACTTTAAGAGTAACATGCATTTTACCTAAATAAATATAAGCCAAATAACATGATAATTTGAAAGATAAATTTAATTTCCTAAAGTTTAAATGTTTCACTCTTTTAAGCATTTATTCTTATCAATATTATTGGTTGATATTATTACTATGTATATTTTATGGAGGGAAAAACAGAACCGAGGAGTAAGCAACTTTTCAGGTCTACAGAATGTTAATATGTACTTGCTTTCTACTTAAAATTCCAATCTGTTTCCTGGGATATTGTCTATCTTTATATTCAAAGTTTCCAAGATTTTTTGTTAGGAGGCATGTGAAAAGGTTAGGGAGAAGCAGAGACAAAGATGTCAGGGCTGAAGACAAAGTAATATTAGCTTCCTCTTTTATTAAGATGTATCTGTCCGACTATGCCAATTTTAATTTGTTTCAGTACTCTGGACTTAGTCCCAAATAGTAATAATTCTTTCTTATAAATACTCAATGTCCTAATATTACCACCAAGCCCTAAGTTCATTGCTTTTGATGCTTGTATGAAGTTGGTGCTTCCCTACCATTCCTTGGTAGCTAATGATTTATTTTTCGAACTCAAATTGCACCACTTTCCCACAGCAATCATTTATTCCCTTCAATAACAATCTTAATTAAAGTTTCACATCAACATTTCATCCTGCTTTAGATTTTAAATTTGTTTTTAAATAGCACATAGAAGGCAAACTAACAGAGCTCAAACATATATATATATCTCTCTCTCTCTAATACGATTATTAATTATTTTTAAGACAACTTTCTTTCATGAAATCCACATCCATTGAAATTTACTATTTATTTTAGTTATATATGTTTAAAACTCTATACAATGACCAATGATTCTTCTTTACCTAGCTCAAGTAATAATAATGAAAGTGATAGTAATAGTAACATTAAATATCCCTGTTATTTTTTTGAAATCTTCTAAGTTCCAGGATTTACGCTAAGTAATTTAAAAATATTAACATTAATTCTTGATTTCTTCGAAGGTTTTTAAATCAAAAGCCTGAAGAAATTATACATACAACTTTTAATAATAAACTAAATTTATGTTGTATTATTTGATTCTATGATTCTATGTATTCAACTATGCAGATGTAATCGAGTTTAAGTTACCATTTTATATAATTATAAAAAATTAAAAATATCTAGAGTGCCCATATCTCAAACAGTAGAAATAAGCCAAGTTTATGTTATTGGATGAAATTATTATTATTATTATTTATTTTGTTTATTTATTTTGAGACAGAGTCTCGCTCTGTCACCCAGGCTGGAGTGTAGTGGTGCGGTATCAGCTCACTGCAACCTCTGTCGCCCGGGTTCAAGTGATTCTCCTTCCTCAGCCTCCCAAGTAGCTGGGATTACAGGCACCTGCCACCACACCCAGCTAATTTTTGTATTTTTAGTGGAGACAGGGTTTCACCATGTTGGCTAGGCGGGTCTCGAACTCCTGACCTCAGGTGATCTGCCCACCTCGGCCTCCCAAAGTGCTGGGATTACATGCGTAAGCCACTGAACCATTTCTAAGTAGTGAGATTCATGTTAATACTTCATATTTACCTATAAATTTTGTATCAGCAGAAGAAAACAAATGCAAGAAGTGTTAGAATATGTGATAGAAAATTAATAATCACGGACTGGAAAAATACAAGTAAAAAATATTTTCATCCAACAACATGGTTAAAAATATTAGGGTCTGATTTAAATTAAATATTATCAACAGGATGTGGAACTCTTCTCTCACTTATTGCTTGTATGTATGTGAATTTGTGTAGCCATTTTGCAGAGTAATTTGAAAATATCTGTTAAAATTTAAGATTCTTATGTATCATAAATGTGCCTAAGGAGACACATTTAAGAATGTTTAATAGGAAAGACATAGGAAATACATATTTCCTTCTTAAGAATATTGATAATGTATTCACATTATGGTATATAAATATCACAAAATGTAGACTGCTAAGGGGAACCCGGTAGATCTACATGTGGTAACATTTAAGGGTTGCCAAGACCTGTTTATGAAGACGAAATGAAAAATTTACAGGAGACCTATAGATTTGATACCAGTGGTTACAACTAGGAAGGGACTCAAGATTAGGCAAGGTGGTCATGGCTGATGTGATAATTTTAAAGCCAAGATCCTCTGCAAATATTCTACGGGGAACAGGTCAGGCTATAAGTGCCATAAGACAGAGTAAAAATGTTCTCAGATGGTTTGCTGCTCATGAGGGCTTTATACACGTGTTCTATTTTCATCCTCCTTTGGAAATTAGATTTATTGGTAAAACATAATTTCCATATAACTACTTCTCTCTGAAAGCATAAATTGATTATTCCTCATGCTATGTGCTACAGAGATATGGAAAAAAATGACGTATTTTCCCGGCTCTTAGGGAGCTACACAGTGGAGATGGGTACAGGGTGGGGAGAAATACTATCTCATATAGCTGACATTTAGAGAGTGTGCAAGCGCTGTTAGAGATTCCCTATATTAACTTATGCAGTCATTACAACAACACATGAAGAAACAAAATATGGAGACATTAAGCAGTTTGTTCAATGCCCAACAGTAAATGAGAAAACTGGCATTTGAACCCAAAGAAGTCTGGTGCCAGAATCTGCCTTTTTAACTACAATCCTATACAGCCTCTTAACTATAACTCTATTAATTATCTATACAGTATAGTGCAAAAAAATGCTAAAAGTGGGTATAGGACTGGAATAAAGAAATTTCACTGCATGGGATGGTTTGAAGACCAGGAGCCATAATAAAGAGAGAGAAAGGAATCAAAGCTACTTGAGTCAGATTCTGGATGACATTCGATTGCACTGATGGGTTTTGCCCGAATTGAGCATTCACTGATGGGTTTTGAGGAGATCTGTGTTTTGATCTCACCTGAGTTTTACAGAAGTTACTATGCTGCTATTAACCTCTTATATCGTAGAGGCAAGAAATTATAGCTTCTCCACTTAAGAGTCCACTAGGGGAACCACGTAAGAAGGAAAATGAGACTCCAAGCTCTTGTGAGAATGGAGAGAAAACATGAAATATAATTTTTAAGGGATCAACCTGATGGAACTTTAAAAGTCAAGATGAAGCCAGTGGATGGATTGAAGATGATTCTAGCTTAATGGAGGATATCATTCTTCAAATAGATGGGAATACAAATGGAGCTGATTTAGCACATGAGAAAGGTCTCAGGGGATCAGGTAAGAAGTTAATTTTTCTTTTTGTATTTAATAGTTCCTGTAAAAGTTCTCTTTGGAAAAGTAATTAATACCTGGTTTACAGAACTGAAAGTATTACTTATTTCAAATTTTAGTGAGGAAATGGGTAAGGAACTGTAAAATGTAAAATATTTAAAACTTTTTTTTTATGTCCATACACTTATTCCATCCCCCTGTACACTGCAAGTCCGAAATTTCTCAGGCATTCAGTTTCCGTTAGAAACCGGTCTGTAACCTTCTACATTATGTTTCTCTTAGAGTGAAAAGATCCCACTGTGGTGCACCAAAGTTTAAAGCTGGAGACTTCAATTATATGAAATTTAACTGTACCCTGTAGATTTTGAGAGATACGTTTTAATATCAGTTGGTAGGATGTAATACCAGGTTTGCGGCAGTAGTCACTCTAGTACTATTCTCCATATACTTCCTATGTAAACCTAGTAGGATTGTATTTCCCCACATCTCTGAAGTTAGATTTGGCCAATGCTATTTCTAGTGAAATGTGAAATAGATATGTCTGTTGCTTCCAGGGAAAGCCATTAAGAGCTGGTGTACAATTTACAAAATTTATTTTCCCCTACTCTGGACCCAGTGACATTCGCAATGGTGGAGAATATTTTTGCCTGCATACTTGAGAAAGGACAAATGTGGAACAAAGCTTCCATCTAATTCTTATTACTGTTAAAAATCTAAAAGAAATATAGTTTTAAGCCACTGGGATTTTGGTGATTGTTTTCACCACCACATAATCTAGCCTATTCTAACTGATATACTAACTGCTGTGGTTTGTCTCCTTAAACTTGCCTTTGACAGGTTTTTCTGGACACCTTTATTATCCTTTCTCCCTCCCCCAGCCCATGGAGGTCTATCTTATTTCCCAATTCCTTCCAAATATCTTATTTTCCTAATTATGAATAAACAAGTAAAAATAGCTTTAACTGGTTATGTGAATTATTGCCTCTGAGATTCAGCTTTTTATGTGGCAATTTCCAAAGTAATTAATATATTTAGCAGTTTGTCAACAATAGAAACTAGTAAATCCTTCCTCAAGGTTTCCAAGCTCCTTCCAACTGGGGAAAAAGGTTAAATTTGGGAGAAAGTGGATAAAGTGTTCCTCCATGCCAACATCTTTACATGTGATTTTATAAGGCTTTATACACTTTATACAAAATTAAATATAAATAGTCTTCCCCAAATGTAGAGTTTATAGGATATCTTACAGGGAGAAATCCAAAATCAAACTAGGAAAACAAATACAAAAATAGTAGTAGTCACTTAAATAAAAATTAAATCCAATGAAAGAATGAATGGAAGAAAGAGCAAATAACCATAGTAAATGTGCATGAACATGCAGAGTTCTTATTTAATCCCATCAGGTCTTACCGTATTTATCCTTTGGGGCTCATGAAATGGAACAGTTTAAAATGGTCACTGACCACAGGCAGGATTAGCACATTTTTACATTTGTAACCCAAAACATTTAGTTTTTGGATTTTATCAGGCATAATATAAAAGTGATTAGTGTTATGGCGCCTCAGAAGTTAGAAGTTGTTTATGGTTCCAATTCTATGCATGGTCTGTGATAAACAGACCCCAGAAAGTAGCTGGAATAGGGCCGAGGCAGGCAATTCAATATGTAGACATACTTTCATATGCCGCAAGGAAAAATTCCATGACCTCTTCCAAATCCATTGATCACAATCCCAGAAAATAATAACTGTTCTGCAAAATCTTCCTATAAAATACACAATATTTAAACAACCACTAGTCTTTTTGAATTGTACAGAAAACTATTCCATCTCACATATGACCCCTCTCCTTGTATATGTGTGTATATTTGCAACAAATTATAACTTTGTTTTAAGCTTGGTTCTAAATTAAAAACAAAAATCTGGCAAAAACTCCCATTGTTTTCAAAATGCAACTGACATAAGCACTGACATGAAAAATGTCATTTGATTTAGGATCACCTTACAGGCAAGTAATCAATAAATTATGTAGTCAAATATGTCCATCTCTGAAACAGCCCTTTTGGCTTATTGTGCTTCTGAGAGCATAATGGATTTGTTACTAAATTCTTACCGTGTACTACAGGATTTCGCCTTTAATAAACACAAAAGTCTAGCTTATCTTCGCTATATAGTTTTATTTTCATTACTAAAATTGAACCTATGTATCATCTTTCTTCCTATGTTACATGATAGATCTCACAGGTGTTAACAAGAGCTTCTACTCACGCAGTGAAATGCTGAAAGGTGGTACTTTCACTCTGAGCTGTTTATTACGCCCAACATACAGCCAATTATTTTTTTAATCAAAGAATTTTAAAATCTCCAACATTAACATAAATGCATTAGTAGGTCACATTTCAACCTCGACAAGAATACTGCAAGATGCATTTGCCAATATACTACACAAAACTCCTCATCTCTATGTGGTAAGCCCTTTTAGTCACTTGAAAAACAAAAAGCCAGTAGCTGATATTAACAAACTGTTGATATTTCTTGGAGAGCTGTGACTTTTTTTTTTTTTTTACAGTGTTCTGGCTGTAATTTTGAACTGACTTAAGTCTACGAGCTTTTATATGCCTGCAGAATTATGTTTTCTTTTCTATTTGCTGGGTGATATGCAATTAGAGAGTCTTGTTTATTATCTCATAGCCATATCCCTTTGGTCAACACAGTATGATAAAGTACAGAGTATATAGCTACTGAAAATACATATTTTGAATTATGTTTATTAATACTGGAATGTTTTATATTTGACACACTACAATCTACACAAATGTATATTTTAAGCACAAATATATATAATATTCAAATATAAATGTTTTAAGATAACCAATAATTTTGTCTGTATAACATTTGATAAATAAATATAACACTTGATGCCAAACTTAAAAAAAAAATCTTGCTGTATCTTTATGCATATTCAATTTCCCAATAAACACTATCACTTCTTACTACAAATTACTAAGATTGGTTCCTTTCTTTGTCATAACAGGCAAATCTGTAGATTGAGCTTCAGTTGTAACAGAAATTGCTCTTATTCAAGCTTTCCTTTTTCCCTCTCTTTCTTGTCATTACCCTTTCTTGCTGGCTAACATGATCCCCTCATTCCATGAACGTAACCTTGGAGTGTTGGATCTGAGATGTACCAGCTATCTGGAGTGTATAAGCTGAGAGTGGGGTTAGGATAAGACTTGTTTTTTGAGCTTAAAAAAAAAATAGGAAGGATCAAAACCAAAAACAAAGCCAAAGACTACTCAACTCATGCGTAAGTCTAAAAGTCAAGTTAGAAAAACCAACGCCTCTCCATCCAGCTAGCCATTCAACAAATGTGCATCGTATCAGCGAATGAGAGAGAGAAGGTTTCTATCCTCTTAGACGAAGATTCTAGAGAGAAGAACTGAAAGACAGTAAACATGTTTTAACAATGACATCAAATAGGATAATTTTACATCGAGTGACTGGTTCAAAGCCGGAGAGGGAGTGCTGGGTTATTTTACATAGGATTGTCAGGGAAAGCCCTCTGGAGTCACGGCATAGTTTTTGAACTGAGAAGTAAATGATGAGAAGGAAGTAGTCATGGAAAAGAGTTGGAAGAAGAAAGAAGAGTCATGGATAATCTGTTACCCTATTTCACCTATTCTAAGGTGCACACCTTTTCATATTTTAATATCCATGAAATTAAGGTGCATGTTATTTTAATAATTGCTATTAGCTGGATGGTAGTTGTGACTTTGTAGTAACTCTCAGCACGTGCCTGTTATTTTCAGTGGCATGAGGGAATAATATCAATGCCTTGACATTTAAGCTAACAAACCATTTTAAGGACTACTTGAGGAATAAATAGGAGTTGATAGGAGTTTATTTTATTAAAAACTTAGACTAACATCATCTATAAGATTAAGAATTAACCAGCATTAACCTTGTAGAATGTTTGTCAGCAGTGTGGAAGAATAGCCCAAGAACTAAGTTGGTATGCCCTTTTGATAATTGCCCAATCACCAATGCTCTTAATAGCACAGAAAATGCAAATGGAGAGCTGAAAAGTGACTACCAGTTACATTATAATTGTAAGGAAGTTTTAGGAATAGCTTAAACAGTCTATTTTGCTCATTATTTTGTATTTTCATGTATGAACAACAGTGACGTGAAAAATTCCTGTCTAAATGATTCTAATATCAAAAGGCTCATTGAATATGTAGGAAAAAAGTCCTAAGTAACAAAAAGAATGACATTATAGTTTATCAACTTTATTTTTCTATTTTAACAGTTCATAAAATACTATCTTAAAATGGATGGTGTCTTAGACAATAAGAAATCACTGCACTTTCCAAGGCACTGTTAAATAGTGGTCAACAAGGGTCCCAACCTTTACTGGGTTTTCTTTATAGTGGGAAATAAAAATAATATAACTGAGTAAATTAATACATTGTTAATTGTACATTGTGTTAATTTCCAAGAAAACAATAATAAAAACAATTATGCACAGTGCATATAACTGCTTACGAGGAGGTAGAATGTGATGGAGAATCTCATTTATATTATGGGGTGGTGTGGATTGTCAAAAAAACCTTGTCAGAGGATATAACCTTTAAACTAAGACTTTGAAGCAAGGGGAGTCAGTCATATGAAAGGTAGTAGGAAAGTATTTCACAGGGAAAAAAGACATATGCAAGGTATATTCTGTTTAGCATATTCTGGGATTGAAAGTGTGTTTAGTATATTCTGGGAATGAAAAGATTTGTGAGATTGTGAATAAATGTATAACAATAGAGGAAGTGGTTTGGCGGTGAGAAATGAGGTTCAGGAATTTAGCTTTGGAGATGTTAGAATATATGTCAGTTATTCTATGTAAATTATAGGTGTACATTTGGATTTTTGAGTCTGACATTCATAGGAGAATTCTGATATAATACTGGGGAACTTTTGCATATGAATGAAGTTGGCACAATATTTATAGGTCTGCTAGAGGAAGACGAGACTGTAAAGCAGACTTTTAAAACATCTGGAAAGGAGAGAAGGGAATTTAAAGAATGTAGAATTATGAGAAGGCAGGAGAGAAAATCTTGCAACAAAGGATAAATCACTTGTTGACAGATGATGGGATATAACATTATCAATTGGATGTGACTACATGGAAGTCACCGATATTTTTTAAAAAAGAGTTGGGTTAAACAATGTAAGATGAAGCTGAATGAATATGGGAAAATGATGACCAAATGTGCAGATGACTTTTTCAAGAAGTTTGGTTGTAAAAGAGTGAATAGGTATGGGAAAAGTAAGAGCAATAAGACATAAATTGCTTATACCAGGCAAGACTTAGAGCAATTCGTCTTCATGAGATGGTGGTGGAGATTATGCCTTGTGCTGCCTTGCTGAGTGCAGAAAATGAAAAGGTTCAAGTAGAGGGGAAAATGTTCAACTGGAGGATAAGAAGTGGTGTACAGAGATGCATCCTTTCCTCAGTTTCCACAAGTAGATCTGGCTTTTTAGAAGTTGCTTGTAATCTAAGTTGTACTGTATTGTATTGTATTGTATTGAGATGGAATTTCACTCTTGTTGCTGAGACTAGAGTACAATGGCACAATCTTGGCTCACTGTAACCTCCACCTCCTGGGTTCAAGTGATTCTCCTGCCTCAGCCTCCCAAGTAGCTGGGATTACAGGCATGCACCATCACACCAGGCTAATTTTGTATTTTGAGTAGAGACAGGGTTTCACACCATGTTGATCAGGCTGGTCTCGAACTCCTGGCCTCAGTTGATTGACTCACCTTGGCCTCCCAAAGTGCTGGGATTACAGGTGTGAGCCACCATGCCCAGCCATAACCTAAATTTTAAATTGAATATTGTTCCAATTAGGAGACGTTGTTTCAAGTTTGCCATTCTCATGGAAACCCCACACTAGATTTCTATGTCATGACTCATAATAGGAAAGACTTGTCCCTATTAGTCCTCCAAAGCCCTGTGGCAACTACGGGCATCTAAAGGCTGTTGCTAGAAGTCCCATAGCACACACTAAAACTTAAAGGATGACACTTTTGCAACCTAGTAGTTTTCCAGGGGTTGGCATGATAACATGGAATTTCAAGAATTTTTACTCAGAAAAGGTTATAGTACATTCATTTGGTGTCCAGTAAAATTTAGATATTAATACTATCTATTGGGTACAATGAACGCTATTTGGGTGATGGGTGCCCTAAAAGCCAAGACTTCACCACTATGCAACATATGGATGTATCACAACTGTACTCATGCCCTATACATCTATAAAAATTAAAAAAAGCATATAAAAGAAGTTATTTGAATAATCCTGTATATTT